>NC_133781.1:25808230-26041551 GCF_003597395.2 Chelonoidis abingdonii
GGAGGAGGCCGCCGAGTACACCACCTGGCAGGCCTCCACCCGTGCCAAGTCGCCCGGGTCCTGGACCACGAGGAGCACATCGTCGGCGTACGCCGACAGGACTAGCCGCAGCTCCGGCTCTCGGAGCACCAACCCTGTCAACCTCCTGCGGAGGAGGCAGAGGAAGGGCTCGATGGCCAGAGCGTACAGCTGTCACACCTACATGTACCTGGGCACCAAACTATCATAACACCTGGTTTGTGCAGTGGAAATGTCATTCGTCCTGTATTGTTAAACTTTTAGGACTTAAAGAGGAAAGGATGGTATTTTTAATAACAAACGGGACTGCCTTACGTAATTTATGATGTGCACTAGAAATAAATTTATAAATACATTATTTTGAGCACATCTAAGGTCTGTGCCATCTCCTATTAAGACAATGGGAAAACCCCATGGATGTAGTATCAAGAGGATCCATGCAAATTGGGCAATGATATTCAGGGAGTGGGAAGACTGTTCTTGTAACTACATCTTCCTTGTATAGGCCTATTAATTTTTAATACAAACATTTTCAACACTATACAGATGAAAGTGGCAGCAAAGTATTTTAAGCAACTGGAAAACATCTCTGTGTGCATCACTGTTAATTATCTACAATAATTCTATTGTCTATTCTATAAGTCTATGAAAGAAATATAGAGTATTATTAGAATAACAGCAACATAGGAGAGCAGTTCTGACCACTTTTAGCAGGGAACAGACGTATTTGTAACTGAGTAGGTGGACAGACCAATCCAAGTAAAGACTATTTTTTTCTATCCCTGTTTCAAGTGGTAGACATGAGAATTAATTTCTTATTGAGCTGTCAGAAGGAATTTATTAAGGGTAGAATGTGACTCAAAATCCTTTTGCATAACATGGTACAGTCAGACTATGGCACTGCAAGTAAGAGCTGGGTGTTTCCATTCTCCTCTAAACAAAGGTTATGCATACTACATAAGGTGACAGTGAATCTTTTATTGGGATTGACTGGACTACTAGCTCAAACAAAATCACCAGAACATAAACCCCGGCCTAAGCTTTCTCTTTAGCCCTAGCTGTTCCTAGGCTTTCCTACAGAACCCTGTCTTTCTCTAGATCCCTCTGACCAAAACCTCATGCCTATCTCTTATATCTTGGTGGAATTAACAAGCTGTGCCTTCCCTGCAACGTCAGGGGATTTACTTTGCTGTTTTATGCAAGACTGCAACTCTTAACAGGTGGACTGACAGGAGAGCTCTGCATCACTGTGTGAGTCATATATCTGTTGTGTTAATTTTCATGGAATAAATAGGTCCAGAGAACCCAATGTGTTAACACAACCCTGTTACTGTACAACACTCAACAGTTAAACATGGTTCAGGATTTTGAACACAGAGACCTTGGCCCACTTAGTTTCATGGCAAATGCACCATTAAAAACCTTCATAAGCTTTTATTAAAGATATAGAAAAAAGGAAAAACAGTGAAAACACTTGAAATATAAAGCATGAAGTAAGACTTATTTTAAGTAAGTCTTTATTCCTTTTTCCTTTAGATGTAGGTGTTTTTTTTTAATAAAGAAAAAGCCTGCTTTACTGTCTTTTAGATGTTATTAAAGAGGGTTGTAACAGCCCTTTTACGGGGAAAGAGAAAAGGTTAGTTGAGGTGCTGCTGCTGTCAGGGCCGGCTCTAGCCATTTCGCCACCCCAAGCACGGTGGCACGCCGTGGGGGGGCACTCTGCCACTTGCTGGTCCCGCGGCTCTGGTGGACCTCCCGCAGGCGTCTGCGGAAGCTCCATCAGAGCCGCAGGACCAGCAGACTGTCTGCAGGCACGCCTGCGGGAGGTCCACCGGAGCCGCCTGCCGCCCTCCTGGCAACCGGTAGAGCGCCCCCCGCGGCATGCCGCCCCCAAGCACGCGCTTGGCGTGCTGGGGCCTGATGCCGGCCCTGGCTGCTGCTGTTCAAGACCAAATCCATTTCCTAGAAGATGAGAAAAACACACAAGAAAGCAAAGAAAAAAAGCTGAATTTTCTATCTTTGCTGGCCTGTCTCTTGTGCTGTTCTTACTTGCAACCCTGCTGCTAGAGAAACATGGTTACAGTTTGTGGTTTTATCAGCCACTCCAACTCCTGGCAGCATCAAGATGTCTAAGGCTCACAGCAGTGTTGCAAAAGATGCAGTCTTGACTGGCTAAGCCAGACCCTTGCAAAACAGAGGACAAAAGGAGAGAGAAGGAAGAGAAGTGGGGAACCAAGTCTCTGATCCCAGCTGGTCTTTGGGATTTAGCTGGAGCTGGTGATGTCATCTGGGTTCTTCTGTCTGGCCCATTCCACACAAGTTATCACTCAGGCTCAGGACAATGAAGGACCAGTGGTGTTATGTGGATCCAGGGATGCCAGGGGACAGTGAGCATCAGCCATGGTGGTAAAGCTCTCCTTCTAGTCCACCTGTCTCACAGCCTGCCAGCTTGATTCTCCTCCAAAGTTTTTGTTTCTGACACAAAGAGAGCGATGGGCACAATAGGTCATCCCCTCATTATTTTGCCTACCAATTAGGCCTAATTTCCCATACACCAGTTTTGATCCATTGATTTCCCATCCCACACTCTTTCTGCTTAGTGATATGATCTCAACATAGTCCTGGAAGGCCTTTTTGTTTAGACGAACCCAGTCTTTCTATCTCCCTTCTGTACCTTTTCCTATTCACATTTGTTACCAGTGATTGGAACATTTTATACACTTTTATATACTTCCCCCAGCTGAACTCAATTGCAACAGGCCTGTCAGGCCCCAATTATTACAACATATCCTATCTCCTGTTACGTGCACCTATGAGCAAATTCTGCCTTGTTGTAATAGAACAGAACTTCACTGAACTCAAAGAAACGGCACTTTCACACATCACAGCAGAATATGCTCTGATAGTCCAATATATTAGCAACAGTGCTGATTATATTGCGTGTCACATTACTTGAACGTTAGCTTTCACACATTTCCACTTTGATCTGTTCATTTCTCAAACTTTCAGAAGAGTATGTGTGTATATATATATATATATAATTAGACGTGAGACTGTCCTAAACTACTGACAATTTTAAACTAAGTTGACCAAAGAAGATGTCCTAGTGTGTGTGAACTTAACTACTGGACATAGTCTATTTCTCCGTATTCACAGTACATTTAGGTAACTAAATTCTTATTTGAAAAATTTCTCTATAAATCTTACTACAGTTTAGTTGTTTGCTAAAGTTATTTATACCACATCCCAATCCCAAATTTACAAACAACTGATGGATATTTTTTTGAGGGAAAAAACCCCTATGCATTTCAATTATTTCTGAGAAAAGGTGAAGGATGGACTAGGTTGCATATTGTGAGCAAGGCACACAAAAGAAATACTGGACCTGTGAATAAAGTTTCAGCTACAGGTAAATGGAAACCATTAAAATAAGAATATTGTATATTTTTTTCCAGAAATTGTATAATTAACACTCAGTTGATAAGAAACAGTGAAGATAAGTTCTAATGCCCAAACTACAAACCATAGAAAGTGACAAGGCTCTTATTTGTAAAGAAACCTCATAATTACAATATGCAGATGTATTATAAACCAGTGGATATTATAAGAGATAAGAGCTTTTTTAGAAAATAAAGAAACTGTACTCTGAACACACTATACTCTGTGAAAATGGTACATTCAATTTTCTTTGTACTTCATATGAGTTACGGAAAGAGAGGCTGTGACATGCGTAAAGGTGCTCTGGCATATCAGGGGTTACCAGTTTCCTGCCTATCACATCTTGCTGGGGTTAGAAATGAAGAGGAGAAGCTGTTCTGAAGAAGGCTATCACAGGGAAAGAGTATGTCTTAGCTTCTCCCACTTGGCTGAAGCTGGAAAATCCTCAGGGGGTTATTAACCTGGTAGCTTGAAACATTTGTTTTGGTTTGAATTTTGTTTTTGAAAATAAAGCGATCCCTGAAGAAAGGAAGGTGAAGTGATCTGTACTTGGGACTTTTATTTTACCTTCCACCAACTTACACAGGCACGTTTAGAAATTCATCTGATCTATACTAAATTAGGCATTGACTAAATATGGCAAAAAATATCCAAACAGGAGAAAACACAGGTCTTCTGAGGACCATGATAATTGTTTTACTACAAATTTACCTACAGAATATATTCAGGGGTTGTTTTGTGATCTGTTTTTGTAGCAAATTTAGAATTTGCCAAATTCACAACTACAGATGCATTTATATGTACCCAGAACATGTAATGGGAATATCCAGTTATAAAACTTATTAACAAAAAAATTTAGAAAGATATTTAAGACACTAACAATTAGGGAGCAGAATAAGACTTTCATGGGGAAGGGGCAGATGACCCCAAATTCAACTACTGTAAGATTTCTTGCACCTTCCTCTGAGGTTTCTGAGGCTGGTCAAGGTTGGAGAGAAGACACTGGACTATATGGATCATGGGTTTGATCCAATACAAAGATTCCTACGTTCCCATCCACAGAAAATAATTAGAATGTCATTATACTAAATATGGTAGATAATATTGGTGGTATATGTGCAGTTAATTGTGCTGAACCATGTGATTTCCTTCGAAGAGTAACAAGAAATGTCTTATCTGCGTCTGTGAAAAAGAAACACTCAGCAACTAAATTATTCTAGAACTTTATAGACCAGTAAAGTTTTATAAACCCAACTAACATACTAGATTATCTTTTAATATTAAAAGATACATTATAGCCAACCTACAGAACTCTAGTTTTTTTTTTTTTAGAAATCCTTTATACATCAGGACATGAATTCTTTTTATAAACTTTTACCATTCAATGTTATACATCAGATACATTTCTTATTGTGATCTGTGATTACATGTTCCTGTCTTCCTTTATAAGCAATGTGGCAGCTATCATGAAATAATTAATATTATTCCATAAATATAACAGAGTTTGTTTGTGTGTGTATGTAATATTACACCATCTTAGACTGCTTCTAGAGTCACAGGACAAAATATTCAAAATCATCTTAATTTGGCATCTATGTCATTTGGCAAGCACCCATCTGATTTGAAAATCTGGTCAGAATGTTTCGTAGACAAGACTTGAAAAAGAGCTTTAGACCAGATGCTGACAGTTTAATATAAACTTTTCTGCAGCAAAATGTTGCAGAGTTGGAATATGGTTAGAGACAAGTTTGCTCCTGCCATTCGATGCCATGAAACACTACTTTGTTTCTCCCCCAATTTCTTTGTACTTTACACATCAGCAGCACTCATTTGCCTCCTGGGTCATTTTTTTAAGCACTGTTAATAAATGTTTCAGTTTCCTGAATCCTACTTAGGCCTTCAGTGTGGGAATCCTGATCACATCACCTGTCTCCCTTCCTACTCTCAAGATGATATATTACGGCAGAGATTTTAAACCCTTTTTCAGTTGCGGACCCCTAAAAATTTAGAATGGAGGTGCAGATGCATAGTCTGGAGGCACCCAGGGGTCCTTGGACCACAGGTTGAAAACCACTGTAGCAGAGTATATATAAGCATTGTCCTTAAGAGTTACATTCATGTTTTTGTATTTATTATCCATTCTCTTCAAAGAGAAAAATAATGTGACCTGATAAGTCTTTGAAGTGGTGAAATGTTTTATGAGTCACAACATTTCAGACATGAAAGGTTTGCATAGGAGACTTAAGAAAAATGTAGTGCAACTAGAAGATGTTTCCAAGGAGCCTGGAATGAGTGAGTGAAGCTGCCATTTTCTTTATACACAACTGAAAGAATGCCTTAAGCTGTGCTTATGTTATTTGTGGCAACCTGCTGACACCGTTACAAAGATAAGACAGCATGGTAAAATTAGATGAAAACACAGTGAACTACATTTTATGTAAATGAATGCATTTTTACAATTCTAATTGTGATTTTGCTCTGTATTTACTTTGGGGATTTTTATGTATTCTACAACTGTAGTTATAGAATTATTTCCTCTGGAGGGCCAGTACACATCAACACATATCAACTAACTTGTTCAGAACAGTAACTTCTGCAGGAGACTGCTGTGGTAGCTGTATGAACATTTTTCTCTCTTGGATAGAAGTTATGTAATTGTGAAATCACTGCATACACTCTCCCCTGGAGAAGACTCTTCTCCTTTTTGATGCCCTCGATCACTCAACCTCGTTAAACAAACACTGAACAGTGACTAACAAAGTGGATTTGTTCTCTTAGGACATAACTCCTGGACAGGACTGGTAGATTCATTACTGGTCCTGCTCCCTCCATGAATCTTTTAAGTGACCCTCTAAAAGATACACATCCACATATTTACATTTGTCCCTCATACTACTAACACATTCTGTATTTCAAGATGGTCAGTAGTGGGCAAAATACGAGTAGAATGTGGCCCATATGGAAAAGCCTAATGCAGATAGCTTGTTTGCCAGATCTGGAGCTTTAAGTTCTCAATTTGTCAACAAAACTGGTACAGTATTATCAATGGCAGTGCAAGGTTCCTCATGCTCCCATGTCAGTGTGCTTCAACTCTGTCCTGGAAGAAACAACTCTAGGGTAACAGGTTTGTCATCATTAGGTCTATAGAGCCCTTGGCTTTTCTCTTGACACTGCCAACAAGGATTCTTATTGCTATTGTCACCTAAGAATTGGATTGACTTGGACCAGCAATTTCATATACTGCAATTACAAACCTGGGCTTTGAATAGGTGATTTAGACATGAAAGTCTCTACATTTTATATGATCACTTTGGCCAACCAGTTCACCAACACTATTTCTGTAGAGTACAGGTCCACTATTTCAAAATATAAAAATATTACTTATTGTCATAATTACATTAAAGTCTGAATTTAAATTTTTTTTTGATTAAAGAGTATAAGTCTTTTGTAGTCTACTCATGAGATTGCACCAAGAGATGAAACCTGGGTTGATGGACTCCATCAGTGTTTTTTGCACTGCACTATGCAAACACGTGAATGCAATTTTCTAAGGCGTTACAGGCAATCTATCAAAGTAACTAGTAGTTGCCACAGCTATCTGTGAATTAATCTTAATCCAGAATTATTTTCTCTGAAGATTAACTGAGAAATCAAAGAGAACAATTTGCTACAGTATTTTAAGAAATTCTTCTTTGCTGTATTGGCGCACATGGATCAGGATTAGTCATGATCTGAAAGAGATTACTCACTCTAGACAAAGGCTATTTTAGCTGCTTTGTGTAAGGCAAGGCCAAAGCGGGGAATTTTTGAAAGAAAAATAGAAATAAAATAAGGCTTGCCAATTTATGCTCTCTTTCACATTTAGGATCTCAAGTCATACAGATACCATTTAAGTTAACTAAAAAGGGGGGCTGAACTCTACAGCTAACTCAGAACTCAAATATATGAATGCAGTTCAACTGGAAAGGTTGAGCAGAACCAACTGTATTCAACAGCATATAAGAAGCTTGTTTGTTCTAGTCAATACTTGCAATTAAACAATGTTCAGCACCATTTCAGATGCACATGTTGACATTTAATGGAGAATTGGCAAAAGCCAGATCTATTTTTTGTTGACCTTCATTTCCCCCCATTATTGTTAACAAGATATTGCTCAATAAAGCAAACAAAAAACAAAACACCATCTGTCATCCATCAACCAATTCACTCTGCAGTCTACAACTTCTGTCTTTTTATCTATCTATTTTTGTGCTTGTCTACACATACAGTGCTGCATCACTTAGTGAAGACACTACCTATGCAGACAGGACAGCTTCTCCTGTCAGCGTAAGTACTCCACCTGCCAAAACGGGGTAGCTATGTTGATGGAAGAAAACCTCCTCTTGACATAGCGCTGTCTATGCTGGGGGTTTGATGCAGTTATACCAACCTCGCCGGGGGTGGATTATCCATAAACCTGAGCAATATAGTTATATCAGCGTAAGTCTGTAGTGTAGACGAAGCCTTAAGGTTTCGGTCTTCTGCCCATCACCATAGTATGAGTACCTGTCATATAAAAATCAGTCATAGTAGTGAAGACCTTCCTGGACTTTCTGGAGGCTGGAGTCTCTGGCATTTCTTCCTTTCTGCTGTCAAAATTCTGCTCTGCATGTTTTGTTTTTTTTTAATTATTATTTGTTGTTTCAGGGGGAGAATGGGTTGCTACGGAGTTGGGAACAGAAGAAGGTGTTTGTTCTATGAACGTCCCTTTTGATAGAAAAGCTTCATCAAAGGTTTTGCAACATTTCTTAAGGATGGCTGAGACAGGATTCACCTGACCTATGGAAGATTCTAATCAAGCACTCACAACAATACTCAAAAAATAAAGTAGGCATGTAAATAACTTTTCAACCCTTTAAACTAATTCCACACACTGGCCAAGAAACCTCAAATCCAATATGTGGATTCAGACAAATGGTTACACATGTACAATACTTTAATCAAGTTAGTAGTTTCACTGACTAAAATTAGATTAGTCTTGTGCATGTTTACAGGAGTGGGGTTTTATAGCCAATTTGGGGTACTTGAGGACACCTGTGTCTGCACTCAGCAAGACCTTAAATCAGGGGTGGCCAACCTGAGCCTGAGAAGGAGCCAGCATTTACCACTGTACATTGCCAAAGAGCCACAGTAATACATCATCAGCCCTCATCAGCTCCTCCACCTGGCTCCCAGTGCCTCCCACCCACCTGCAGACCCACCCATCAGCACCTCCCCCTCCCTACTCGGCTGGGGGGGGGGGGGAGCGAGGGCACTGCAGGCTTAGGGGAGGGGGCAGGAAGGGGTGGAGTGGGAGCAGGGCCTGTGGCAGAGCCAGAAATTGAATAATATGTGTTTGGTATGCCATTTTAATTGTGTCTAAACAATGTGTTATTTACATCATCTTAAAGATTTATTCAGACACATAAAGCCTAAAAGATGCATTTTGTGCACAAATCCCAAAATAAATCAAAATGAAATCATTCTCCCAAAGCACCCGTCAATTAAACTCTTTCATAGAACTCCCTGCCTAGCAATGCTACTCCATACCCTCCCAAACTCCTTCCTTTGGGCCACACAAAACACGGACTTCAAGATAACTCCCTGAACAGTTTTGTCCCTCCAAACCATCCTTCTGCCAACAGCCCCCCAGCCCTGACCCAGTGCCACACCCTCGCAGAGCCCCACAAACCACCCCTTCTACACCACAAGTGACAATCCCCCTCCCTTACAGAGCCTCCCCTTCATCCCTCCCCCACCATAGCCTCCTCTCCATTCCTCCCTCACCCTGACAGTCCCTGTCATACAACCCCATCCATCAACCTGACACAGCCCCAGCACAGCCTCCTCCCTCACCCCACCTCTCCTGCACCCCAACACAGCCCCTCCCCCCCTCCCTCCCCCACCCCAACACAGCCCCTCACCCCACACACACAGCCCCATCCATCAACCTGACACAGCCCCAGCACAGCCTCCTCCCCAACCCCTCACCCCATCCTTCCCCCACCATCACAGCGCCCCACCCGCTGCTTAATTTATAATGAAAGAGGTGCCAGAGCTGAAGCAATTTGTTTTACATTCAGAACGGATGCAGCAAGCCCGAGCCAGCCCCGCAAACCACCCGTCCCCCTTACAGCCTCCCTCCCTCGAGCTCCCCAGCCCCGGCATTTCCGGAAACCACCTGCCCCCAACACAGCTGCGCCCCGCCCGCCACCCCGTCCCTCCCCTCCTCCGGCCCGCGCAGAGTCGGGGCCGAGCCGGGGCCTTGCTCGCTCCGGCAGCGTCGCAGCTATGGCAACCCCCGCGGCCTAGCCCGGCCTACGGAAACGGAAGCCGGGCCCGGCCCTGTCGCTCAGGGCAGCCGGGAGCGGCGGGGTGGGGTTGGTTTGAACCGTTGGCTGCTTAGCCGGGTTCCTAGGCTGGCAGCGGCCTCGGCCTCTCCGGAGCAGGGGGTGCCAGGCCTAGCAGTGCCTGGGAGAGGGACGCTCCGTCCCCACTGACTGGGGGGTACTGAGCAGGGCCCCCTCCAGCCTGAGACCCCCCCGGACCAGCATAGGGACCCCCCAGAACAGGCCTTGTGCTCCCCGTCCCCTCCTGCTGCAGCAGCCCCCAAAGCTCCCCCGTTGGGTGCTGTGCGAGCTGTGGGAGCCCCGGGGGAGCCCCCCGGAGTGCGGGGGAGCTGTGCCCGAGCCTCGACGTCGTGGACCGCGAGGTAAATGGCGCTGCCTGGTCATGGCCCAGCAGACGGATTGAGGGGAGTGATGGAGGGAAATCGCCTTCTCCCCACGTGCGAAATCCCAGCAGCGGGGTGCGAAGGTGGTTAAAGCTCTCGAAATCGTGGGAGAAATCACATGTCATCATGGTACCTGATGCAAACTGTAGAAAAAATAAATCTGAGAGGAGAGGGGGAGAAATAGCATCACTCCTTTCCCTGCGGCCACCTTCCATGGTTGCCTATGGCAGTTGTTTGCAAAATGCTTAGCAGTGGGCAGGAAGGTGGGAACAAGTGGCTAGAAGATGTCACATTGTTTAAGTGATCTATGGAAGAGATAGCAAAGGAAACCTGGGCTGGTGACTGGAAAGTTGACAGACTGAGTAAGATTCATATAGTGATATATCTGTCCAACTGCTAACAAGGGTTGGGAACCTGTTTAGTATGAGGCAAATAGTGCAGCATTGTCATATATATAGTATAACAATACTTAAATCACAGAACATGTAGATGAGGAAGTGGGGGCAACCTACCCTTGGACGGAAGATTATTGAATTTTGAGTAACGCAAACGGTCTCGCATATCACTGATGGGTATTTATGTATAATGATTTATTTGTGTAATTTCTAGTGGGAACAGCAAGCCCTAGACTACTTGTAAAGCGTTGTATTTAGCATAATCTTGCAGTGTAATGTAGAAAATGTTTACCATTTTAAAATTTGAATAGAAATTAATGATAACAGGAACCCTTGGCTCACTGCATTTCCAAATTTCAGTTCAGTTTAATACCAATACCAACATTAGTATATGCATTTACAAATTTCAGTTCAGCACAAGTGGAATACTAGATTAGAATGTTACATGATAGTATACATTGCATGAAAATAGTTGAAGGAGAAGAAGAGGGAGGAAAAATACATTTTCCTCTTGATATGGAATGTTATTGAATGTTGGAGCCGGGAGATAGATAGTATGTGAGGGAGGAGACTTTCCCTCTCAGTTGAAGATGTAAACAGGTACATAGTGCATTGGATTATAAAACCCTGATCCTCCAAAGACATCTGTGCATGTATTTAAGTTTATTCACTGTCAATGGACCCAAAGGCTAGTGGGGCTTGGTGTGTCTCAAGTTAGGTATGTACATAGGCCTCAATCCCACAAACACATTACATTTAGCAATAATCATGCTAACTGCAGCCTAAAATATATAGGGACGATGTAAAATGTAATCTCCTGAATGGGAAATTAATGAATTTATAAATCATGGGATAGATAATTTGGAGGAAAGACATTTGTATGATTCTCTCCTAACCCCCTAGTACATAAGAATGGCTGTACTGGATCAGACCAAAGGTCCATCCAGCCCAGTATCCTGTCTACTGACAGTGACCAATGCCAGGTGCCCAAGTGGGAGTGAACCTAACAGCTAATGATCAAGTGATCTCAGTGGTATAAAGATAACCACGGGACAGAAGGCCCCCTTGTTAGGGATCTCTACTATGCATTTTTCTCAACAAAATTGTGGCGTTGTTGTTTATCCTCATTTTGTATGCATAACCTTATATGCTCTCCTCATTAGTATTTATTTTGCCACCTTTTGACTCATTGATATATCTCTGTAAGAAGATTACAAGAGTAGGAACAATTTTTGATTTTAACTTAGTACCCATTTTATTAATTAAATTGTTATGAAATTAATGTAGGGGAATTTTATTATGTAGGATTATAACATAATAGACCATGGAAAAAAGAATCTCCCATATGGAGGCATATTCACTGAATTTCACCCAAAATATTTTTCAAGGGTTTTTACAGGTTAATATCACATACCCCAATTATTTGGTGTACAGAAAAAGAATACATTTAAGTTAATGTTGCAGTTAGTTCGTTACCCCAAGGAAATTTGTTTATCTGCCAAGGTTGTTTGCTAAGGCAAACAAGGGGGGTGGGGAAATGTACTCACTAGCTTTCGCGCGCAGTGTTGTATATACAGTAAAGAGTAGATTCATGTCTTGAACAATATTATTTCAATCGCGGGAATACATATAGAGTATTATGATAGGAAAGATGTATAGGGGGAAGGACGCCGGAGTGGCGGGACCAAAAAAGAAGAGAAAAATAGATTGCCTTTTGATATGGTGAAATGTTAATTGTAATTTGTGGACGCGAAGGAGAGATCTTACAGCAATTTTAGGTTTGTGGAGGGGGGGAGTAGGTACTTTTTTCCCTTTTTCTTCAGGGGTTGGGAAAGATTTGAAATACAAGGTAACTTTTAGTTGCATTATTTGGGGTGATTATTAAAAAAAGATTCCTCAAAAAAAGAAAAAAAAACAAATCTGTTTGGCCATGTATTTTAAGGGTTAATTCAACTGGGGGTCCCCATGGGGACCCCCAATAAAGGGGGGGGGGGCTTTGTGGGGGGGGGAGGTGGCCTTTTGGTTTTTGTCCTCAAAAGTTTTTAGGTTATGACCAAATAGGGGGGCCTCAAATTTCCCAAAAACCCCAAAAAAAAAATAACCCATTTTTAAGGCAAAAATTTTAAATCATTTGTTAAAAAAAACCTTTTTGCCAAGGCCTAAAAAAAAATTTATTTTTGGGGACGGATGAAAATGTTAATCTTCCTGAATTGGGGGAAAAAATTTTAAAATTGAAAATTTTATTTTAAAAAAAAATTTTTCCATGGGGATAGGATAATTTGGAGGGGGAAGGAACATTTTTGTATGATTCCTTCCTTCCTAAAAAAAAACAACCCCTTAGTAAAACATAAAGGGAAATGGCGTACTGGGTGAATTCAAGGGACCAAAAACGGGGGGTTTCCATTTTTCCAAGGGGGGCCCCCCAAGTAATTTTTTTTTTTTTCCTGGGTTTTTCTTACTGGGGGAACAAATGGCCCCCAATTGGGCGTTGCCCCAAAGGGGTGGGGGGGGAGTTGGAAACCCTAAAAAAAAACGCCTTTGAATTGAATTTTCCAAAAAGTTTTTTTGAATTCTCTTCCCTTCCCTTTTTTTGCCATTTTCCTCTTCCCCCACCCCCCCTTCTGAGGGAAACCAGGGGAAGGTTTTAGGATAACCCCCCCATTTTCCCTTAAAAAAAAACCCTCGTTTTCCTGGGCCTTTATTTAAGGGGCCATTTTAATTTGGAAAACTTTTAAACCTTTCCCCCCCATGGGGAAATTAAAATCTTAGTTTTTTCCTCTTTTAAAAAAAAAAGCTGGGTATAGGGGTTTCTTTTTAGGGGGGGGGCCTTCCACCAAACCTTCCTTTTTCAGGGGGGGCCAAAGGGGGGGGGGAAGTTTTTTATTCCACCAAAAAGGTTGGGACTGTTTGGAACTGTTTTTTGGTGGAAAGAAAAGGAAAAACTTTTTCCTTTTTTATTTGGTTTTTTTTTAAAACTTCTGCCCCATTTTAAATTTTTTCAATTTTGGTTTGGGGGCCCCTTAGGTTTTCTTGTAATTTATTTGGGGGAATGGAATAAATAAAAATAAAAAACTTTTTTTTTCCCCTTTCTAACTTTCTTTTCAACAAATCACTCCCCATTGATTTTATTATACCTCTCTTAATTTTTTTTTTTTTTCAGTAATCCCCCATTTTAGTTCTTTTCCCTCTTTTTTTTTTTTTTCCCAACTGAAAAAACAGTTTTTTTTTTCCCTAAGAGGGGGGGGGGCCTTTTCTTTTTACCTTCTTTTTCTTTTTTTCCTTATTTTAAAAGGGGGAAACCCATTTTTTTCAAACAACCCCTAAATTCCTTTTTTAAGTGGGGCCCCTTCTCGGAACCATTATTCTTATTGCCCCAGTACTCCTTTTTGAGGGATTGGATCAAACAAACAAAAATCTTGTTACTTTCCAGTTTATTTCAAAGATTCATTGGGGTGACGTAAAAACCAATTTGGGAATTTACTTATAAAAGGGGGCAATAAATTATACATTTCTTCCGTCCTTATTCCCTTTCTATCCCCTTTTTTTATAAATTGTTCCTTAAAAAAATCTTATGGGCTTTTTTTGGATTGTTTTTCCCGCACTCGCAAAACTGCGGTGGATTTTGGTCTTTCAAAGAGGGAAAAATCTGGTTTTTTTTCCCCCCCGCACAAAATGGGAACTCCAAAGGATTCTTTTATTTCCTTGATTTTAATTGTAAAGGAAGGCCGTAAGGTGCTTTAAAATTTATCGCCCCCCCATTTTTTTCATTCTGATTTTTTTGTGTCTTTGGTTTGGGCTTTTTTCCCCAATTTTGTTGCATTATTTTACCATATTTGGGAAACATTTTGATAAAATATTTTGTTTCTATTTGCTCCATTTTGTTGTGGTCAAGGTTTTCCACCCTTAGAATGAATGTAGGGGATTCTTTTTGAAAAAAAAATTTCTTTTACCCAGGTTCTTTTTGGGCTTGGGGATTCTTTGTATAGGCAAATAAGTAAAACACCCAACTGGACTAGTTGTAGTTTTTGATGCAAGTATACAGTCGTCAAATCTGGCCAAAACTTTTGCCTCCACCCGTTCCACTTTTTTAAATAACCCACCTTTCTTATCAGTATTTATTAATTTTATTGAATTAAAAAAAAGGTGGAATAGGGGAATGGGTCCTAGGGGATTGCCGGGGGCCATTTGGGGAACAACCAAAAAAAAAACTTAGTTTTTTTTTCGTTACCCTGGGCCTTGGGGAACACCACTAGTTACCCTTCTCCATTCTGAGAATTTACCATTTATTCCTACCCTTTGTTCCCTGTCTTTTAACCAGTTCTCAGTCCATGAAAGGACCTTCCCTTTTATCCCATGACAACTTAATTTACATAAGAGCCTTTGGTGAGGGACCTTGTCAAAGGCTTTCTGGAAATCTAACTATACTATGTCTTTGAAGGAGTCAACAACCCCTTGTCCACATGTTTGTTGACCTCTTCAAAGAACTCTTAATAGATTAGTAAGACATGATTTCCCTTTACAGAAACCATGTTGACTTTTGCCCAACTATTTATCAGTAAATCACTGTTTTTAAGAATGTACAACAGTGTTGTATTTTAGCTATATCTTCTGTTCCCAAATAACTTTTTATCAAAATATTATTTGTAATATTGTTCTTCCTGCTTTACACATTGTTTTCATTTGTAAGTGGTATCTTGTCACTAATTTCCAAGTAGGAAAAGCTATTTTTGGATGAATATTAGTTTGTTTAATAGCTTTTAGGGAGTAATAAGATACGTTTATTTATGACCTGGATCTTGCCAAATGCTTTTTTTATGTGGTTATTGTTCTCTCCCAAATAACCATTCCAAAATCAAACAAACATATTGTTTGACAAACTTTCCAGAGTGTTAGCTCTTTGCAAAGGTACGTGTGTATGAATTTAGGGCTAATGAAATAGCTATATTATTGTTTATTCAGCTCAAAAAGTTAGTATTTGCATTTGGACATTAGGTAGATTAATAGTAATCTATAGAACAATGAGGTTTTATATAATTTCTCTATTTCAATTTAAATTTTGCAGGTTGGCTGTTAAGTGCACAATGAGTAGTGAAGAGGAAACATGGGAGAAGTTGGATGCGGAATTTGATCACTATGTTGTAGATATGAAGCCGTTTGTGCTAAAATTACTACATAAATCAGGTAAACTGTGCTACGAATTTGCATGTAAATAAACATAACAATCAGAAATACTCTAGTTTTACTACAGAATCTTGGTATATTATGAATCTCGAGTGTAAAATAATGATATCTGTATGCATTTGTAAATGCATTCTGCTAAATAACAATTTAAGTACCACAAACCTAATGTTGCAGAGTGCATCATCATATGTGCTCAACTTTTAAAGTTGATTTTTAGGTTATCTTTTAAGCACCTTTTGTTAATACTGTTTATTCGAGCTCATCCTTCTTATTTTGATGACGTAAATTTACTTTTGCATAAATATATTAATTCCTGTATTTTCCAATTAATGAATTCAGTGGAAATTAAAACTAAAATAGGCTTTGTCTTGGAGATTATGCCATTTGACAGATTGGTCTCTAAAAAAATGCTTGCAATTTTATAAGATACAATTATGTTTATAAAAGAAATAAATCCAGAGCTGGAACTTTTTAAACTACTAGTACAAGTATCAGCTAAGGAGTGATTTTATGAGCTAAGTGATTACTTTCTTTTAATAGTATGCAGTTCACTTCTAATCTTCATATTAAAGGCTTGATTCTCCAAACCTTTGTTTGCACTAATAGTTCTGAATCCCACAGGTGGTCTTGTCTTCTATGGAAGGATTTGTTTGAGTAAGGCTACTGTCCCAGGCCTTTAAATTGGATGATAAAATATTAATGCTTATGCAAACTGTTTTTTGGAACTGAGGGCATGATTCTGAAGGTACTGACAGTCCTCAGCTTGCATTGAGTTTAACAGAAGTTGAGGATTCTCAATACCTTGCAGGATCTGACATGATAAGAAGTAGGTTTTCATAGCATTTCAAAATGATGCTGTAATCAGATTACTTTCAATAGAACAATTTTTATTTTACCTCTGAAGCATACATTAGAGAGAATATTCTTCTCTGGAATTGAGACTCAAAAATGTTTATATAATAGTAGAACCCTGTACACTAAGCATGAATATGAATCTACAGAAATTAGTTCTGGAATGTGTCTCTTTTTATCCATTTGAAAATTTAACTGTTACCATGGATCCACCATTATCTCATGTTCTGAGGCTGGCACACACCTTTCCTTTTAGGTGAAGGGCTGTTTTTATGGTTTGTCCTGAAAAGGCTAATGGAAGCAGAACTCTTCTGGAAAATCCTAAGGAAAAACATTGTTCCTACTAGGGTTTGATAGTATGTATTAATAATCTCTTAAATAATCTCTTATCTTCAGCAGTCAATAAAGGGTGCTAGGAGCCTTCTTCTCCAGCTTTGCCTTCACAGGCTGCTTTGGTTGATAGCAGTTTTCCCTCCTGCTTAATCTAGGACAGTGGTGGGAGAAGTCTTGGTTGAAGCTACCTAACAGTCATAAAGAATTTTGTGAATTCTTACACTTTTTTGTTTTGTTTGTTTTTAGTTTTGGGTGATAATTCATATTAGTTAAACAAGCTGGCTTCATGTCTTGGCTGATTTGAGTACCTCTGCAAAGAATCTTCTGATTACAGAAAAAATGAGTGGATTTTGGGATGGGGGCTGGATCTGGAGGGAATGAAAGATACATTTTATGTGGCTGAGTTTAGGCCAGTGATGTTTCATAGATGTTTAAGGTCAGAAGAGACTATTGTGATCATCCAGTCTGACCTGCATAATACAGGCCATATGACTTCCCTGTATTAACTCTTGATTCAAATCCAATAGCCATGCTTGAACTAGAATCTTTTAGAAAAATCTGCAATCTTGTTTTAAAACTTTCCAGTGTTGGAGAATCCACCACAGCACTTGGGAAGTTGCTCCAATGATTAAGTATCTTCATTGTTAAAATTTTATGCTTTATTTCTAGCGTGAATGTGTCTAGCTTCATCTTCCAGCCATTGGCTATACCTTTGTCTGCTAGACTGAAGAACCCCCTACTATCAAATATTTTCCTCATGGAAATACTTCTAGACTGTGACCAGATCACCCATTACATTTCTTTTTGATAAGCTAAATAGGTTGAGCTTGTTGAATCTCTCACTATAAAGCTTTTCTCTGAACCCTCTCCAATTTATCAACACCCTTTTTGAATTGTGGACACCAGAGCTGGATGCAGTATTCCAGTAGCAGATGCAATAGTGCCAAATACAGAGGTAATATAACCTGAACACTCCTACTGAATATTCCCTTGCTTATACATTGAAAGATTACATTACCCCTTTTGGCCACAATGTTATGCTGGGAACTGATATTTAACTGATTATCCATAATGACCCAAGTCTTTTTCAGTCACTGCTTCCTGGATAGTGTCTCCTATCCTGTAAGAGTAGCTTACATTCTTTGTTCTCAGATGTGACCTTACATTTGGCCATTTACTGAGATACTAAAGGTGTTGGGAGAACTTTTTGCTTTGTCTCCTTGTTCCTAACTGGCAAATGTCATCAGGGAAGAACTAAGCTCATTGTTGGTAGAGGGATGACAGGGTGCCATCTTCTTTTAAGGAGGTTAGTCTGTAGCCTTGGCTCAAGAAAGCAACATTTGATCCTTGCAGTCTGGTTATCATTTAGTACTGTATTTAATCTTCCATATTTGGTAGTTTATGGGAAGAACTCTGATAATTCAGAAGCATCAGATTTCCTTGACACTTGTCATCCTTCTGCAGTTCTGGGAACAGGACAGGAATTGTGTTGGTAAAAGATAACTTCTTAGTGATGGATGAAGACCGAGTGCGTGTATGTATGTTGATACTGCTGGATGATTCAGTTGTCCTCAGTTGTGAGCTAGTTTTGGTTTTCCTATGGCTTGCACTGGGAGAATGCAAGGCTGCTTTTGGGTGAATCCATTTCTTCCTTGATGGCCACCTTGAGAGAGTGGGGTTGGAAAATTGTTCCTCATACCTAAAGCATGCTATTATATAGCATTTCTCAGAGTTCAGTCTTTTCTCCCTTCATGTTCAGCATGTACATGGGGACATTGGGAGGGTATGGCTTGCAGCAATTTCACTAGACTGCTGATACTTAACTTTACTTCTCTATTGTGCATAACCCAGCTAGTGCTGCCAAGCACTTGGCTCAGTGTCTCACTTGGAATTGGGGGCACTGAGTTTCAACCAGCTGGTTGTCATCCATCTGGATAAGACTGAGGTGCTGCTGTTGGGGATAAGCAACTAGAAATTATGGTGAAGATTATATTTGTTGAGGATATGTACCTGCTATTTGTAGCTAGAGTTTGCACCTTTGGGTTGTTGTTGGATAGCAAGCTGATGTTGGAATATCACAAACCACAGTGCTGAGGAGGGTTTTAACTCATATATACCTGACTAGGAGACTGAGACTCTCTTTTGGATGTGAACCTTACTACTTTGTCGTAGAAAGATTAGATTACTGCAGTGTGCATGGGACTGTACCCTAGGTCAACTCAGAAATTGAAGCTGGTTCAGAAAGCAAGATAAACTTTAAGTGATTATAGTACTCTGGGAGTATATAACATTAGTTGTCCATGGTCTGACTGCACAGGCTGTCTATAAGTTTTCAAATTGAATTTAAAGTATATGTTTTGAGCTGTATAGCATGGAAGTATTTCTATGGCACTCTTCTTAAAGTTAGTATGGAGTTCAATTTTCTTTTTCTGTGATATTCTAGTGGATAAATTATATTTTTCCATTTGTGTTTTGTTTGACCTGAAGTTCCTTTCCATGAAAAATATACACATCCTTGTAAAATTTCATGTTCTACCTTAAAACTTCCTTTGTGCAAAACTTAAATTCTTGGTTGAAGAGAGAGATGTCTACAAAGTTATGCTATGGTTCTTTCATAACTTCTGCTGTTCTTAGGTTTGTTCTGTTTTCCGAGAAAGTCTATTGTAATGGAATGTATTTTTCTAGAACGTCAGAGATGTGCGCTCTGGATTAAAAAACTCTGCGAGCCCTCAGGAGCAGGTGCGGGAATTATGGGTAGAAAGAATCGGAACTTGTATGCAAAATTGTTGCTGCATATGCTGAAACGAGGAGTTCTAGAAGGCCCTTTTACACATAAACCCGAACCTGGAATACTGAAAACCTTGCCTTCATATATGGTGGGTATTTATTTCATTTTTATGGAGAACAAACTTGAGTAGTTCATAAATGTAGTTTAAAAATTATATATTTAAGTATTCACTTTTGGTTACAGATGGAATCAAATTCTGCAGTGATTGCAGTGGAATTGCAAAGAGTGAATGTTGGCCTACAACTTGTACTATGGTTTCATTAATAATTTGTAAGTGGAGTTGGCAAACAGATTTCTAGGTCTTTGTGAATTTTTTTTATGTGACCTGTTTTGTTTTCTTCTTCAAATAAAAAAGAAGTTCAGGAAGTGTGGAAACATACCTTTTTGATGATATATGATTAAGTTGCTAATTGATATTTACAGATAACTTAAAATATGTTTAAAAGGACATAATCAATATTTTCAAAGCTAGACTTAAACTTCAAATTGGTGTAGTGAAAGGAAAGAGAGTCTTGTGCTTGAAGCTTAGGGCTGGTGTATTCCTGGTTTTGTTACAGACTTAGATGGGTAAATCAATTAAATACTCTATATGTATGTTAAAAAAAAAAGTGTGTATGGGGATAATGGCTCACATGGGCATTGTGAAGGGTAGGGCTTGACTTTTAGAAATTCTGAACTTTCTGCTGCTCCCTTTGACTTCAGCACTTCTGAAAATCAGTTCTTTAATTTATTATTATTGTAAAATGCATTTAGCTTTTTGGTGTTACTCGGTGGTATTGCTACCCAATTTTTGGTTTTGAAGGATTCTTTTAATTTTATATATGTTTGGGTTAAACAATAATGAATTGATGATTTGATTGAAAAAATATTGATTTTCTATACTAAACTAACCATTTCTGATCCCTTAGGCTATCAAAAGTTTTCCCCTCCCCCCCTTGTTTGTTCTTTCCTCTTCCCTCCCCAACTTTAATGCCCAAAACTAAAAACAATTAATGTTTTAGAACAATGTTTTAAAAGTTTCAATACAATATTCTCTCTGCGTGTTGAGGATGGCTTCATGATGAGCAGGGCCCCATAGTAATGGGGATGCTGGGGTTGAAGTATTGGGCTGTGAATCTTCCTATTGGAAGAGGCAGTTGGATCTGGATCATAAGGTGGCTGATTAGTACAGGAAGGTTGGTCCCTAACTGGTTCCTAACATGATATGTAGCTAAGCCTGATCCTGCTCTTCAGAGCAAGTTAGCAATTTATGACACTGTTCATCGAACAGTTTTGTTAATGATCAGTAATACAGGCTATGCAAAGATGTTCTGTAGTAATAAGTGCTATGTAAACTTATAACTATTTTCCCTTATATCTAGGACTCAGTATTCTTGGCCCTCTATTTTAAGCATGCACTCACTGAACTTATTGGCAAACTCCCTTTGACTTTACTGCGAATGGAATTGCATTCTTTATGCTGCTACGAAACCAGCAAGCTGGTGGTGGTGGTGGTGGTGATGATGATAAAGAAGGGTGCATACATTCCGGGTTGTTGTTTGTTTGTTTTTTTTTTTTTGTCTAGAACTTACAATGTTTATCTTTTCTGACTAACCGGATTTTTAATTTTTTTTAAATATAGTCAATCTATTTTGATGAACCAAATTCAACGAGAGCACAGAGTGGTAGCCCAGAAGCTTTACCTGACTGGGTCATGGGAGAACTAGGAACAAGTGAATCAAAATTGGAGGAATCATGGAAATTCTCTTCTAGAGAGGAGTCAGCTTTGGTAGCATCACCACTTGTACACAGGTAAGAATTCAAAATCTGATCTATAAATAATGCTTATTAACATGTTGAATTGGACATAATCTTACTATAAAGTTTTTGTATATAATAACAATATGTTAAAAAAACATTAAGGTTGCAAAGTCAATCACTCAAAAGTTTGGAAGTGTCAGTATTAAGGTTGCCTGTACAATGTTAATTCGGCTCTTTGTGAGTAAGCACCATGATAGTCTTTAATTACAAATTATTTTCCCTCATAAACAGATAGTTAAGGGTTAATGTCTCTTTTACCTGTAAGGGGTTAACAAACAAGTGAACCTGGAACACCTGACCAGAGGACCAATCAGGAGACAAGATACTTTAAAAATCTCGGTGGAGGGAAGTCTTTGTTGTGCGTGTTTTTCTTTGTCTGTTGTTCTCTCTGGGTTCTGAGAGTGATCACGTACTTACAGGCTCTCTAATCTTCTGTTCAAATTTAGTAAGTACAGAAGTAGAAAAGCGGTTTAGTCTTTTTGATTGTTTTCTTTATTTGCAAATGTATATTTGGCTGGAAGGTTTTTAATGTGTATTTTGCTGGAAAGATTTTTAATTTGTATGTATGCTGGGGGGGAGGATTCTCTCTAGTGTCTATAAGCTGAAAGACCTTGTAATATTCCATCTTGATTTACAGAGATAATTTTTAGCTTTTAAAAAAGAAAGCTTTTTAATAAAAGAAATAAAGACCTGAGTGATTTTTTTCCCCTTGTTTAAGGCTCAAAGGAACCGAGTCTGTACTCACCAGGGATTGATGCGAGAAGGGAGAGAGAGAGGAGGGGAAGGTGAATTTCCTCCTAGAACTTTAGAATAAACAGATTAAATACAACACATGCACCTTTACATATACTACTAAGTGTGTAACTACAAGACTTTCTACATTCAAGGAGATTTTAACCAATGGATTCTGGGAAACTTTCATGGGAAAGTGCATCAGCTACTTTGTTAGAAGCTCCTGAAAGTGTTAAATTTCAAAATCAAAATCTTGGAGAGCTAAACTTCCGTCAAAGCAGTTTTTTTTGTTTCCCTTGAGGGTGAAGCCACTTTAGCGCAGCATGGTCGGTTTGTAGCTGGAACTGCCATCCCCAAACGTATGGGCGTAGCTTTTCCAGCGGCATATACAATGGCGTAGCATTCCTTTTTCACTAACCAACCAGTGGCTTCCCTCTCAGACAGTTTCTTGCTGAGAAACATGAGAGGATGGAAATGTTGTGATATGGTCCTTCCTGCATGAAGAACTGCTCCTACAGCTCCACGCTCAGGGGCAGTGTGGTTACTAGGAATGGTTGTCAAAGTCCGGGCCTTAGGCACAGGTGTAGACATAGCGTCAGCCTTAACTAGCTAAAGGCCCTTTGCAAGCTCTTTAGTCCCACTTAACTACATTGGCTGGCTCTCTTTTGGTCAGGTCCAGGTAGGTGGGGCAGCGATTTGGCTGTAGTGGAGGGTACAAATCGCCTGTAGTACGCCGCCAGCCTAAGAAGGATTGGACCTGTTTCTTTGACTTTGGGACAGGCCACTTTTGGATAGCATCCACCTTGGCCTGTAGGGGGTTTATGGTTCCTCGACCCACTAGTGTACCCAGGGAGGGGCTCCTCCACTGCTACAATTCAATTTTCCTGCCCTCCCCTCTCTCCCACCCTCTGGCTTCTGCAATCCTCCCTCTCTTTCTTCTCCCTTCACTAGGTATTCAAATCAGTCTGTTTCCTCTTCCTCCTTGTACCCTGGTCATCGAGAAGCACAGGAGAGTGTCTCCTTGTTTTCAGTTCCTATTCCTGGCTTCACAGTGGTTTCCACAGCCAGGAAGAGCAATTACAGGGAAAAGCCTGCCCTCTGCAGGAGCCCTGGACTCGGAGCATGCTCAGTGCAGACTCTTAGGAAATTTAGCAGCCAAACTCTAACAGGTCTCTACTGAGCATGTGCAAACTGAAACTTCTGAGAAGCTTATAATTTGGCTATATTTGGGCAGTTTGATGGAGAACACAAGAGATGGCAGAAGGTAAATCCCGCACACCAGTGTGTCCTCTCTGCCAATTTTAAGTCCCTAATCCAAAGCATGGAGGTGCTAGAACTTCTCAGCAAAATGATTGTAAGAATTTTTATTCACACGAGCAAAACAATTTATTTTTCCTAATCTTGCTCTGAGAAACAGTTGAACAGTTTTTGCTGAAGTGAAAAAAAAACAAAAAACCCAACATTCAGCCTAAAGCAGACAGCCAGCAAGGAAAATTTCAGCCTGAATGGTTAAAGTTTTGCAATGTTTTTTGTAAGCAACTGAAAGCAGGGTCTTAAAATAGAAAGTGTTGGTCAACCTTAACTATAGGTGGAGGTGCCTACTCCACCTCTGAAAAGCGCATTCTTGAAAGCCTTTAGAGATCAGAAAATCTTCACAACCCTCTTGCGATGTATGTAAGTGAATATTTTACATCATTTGACACATAGGTACACTGAACTAAAAAGCCCAAGGCCTCAGAGGGAGTTAACTTTGGATGCCTAGATTAGGACTTTGGGTGGAAGTAGGCAGATCCAATGGAGTCATACAGGCAGAGTCAAGGAGGGGCCTTGGAATCAGTGCAAGTTTCTCTTGTAGGTCTTCCAAGATTCGGGATCTTGGGGAGTACACTGGTTCTGGGCAATTATTAAGGACGTTACTGGTCAAAATATGGTATATATTTTAGAACAGGAATCATCTTATGACATTATATAAAATTTAACAAGATGTGTATATTGTGTTGATCTTACTTCTGTCTTCAGTATGTTTTGTGCTCTGAGCTTTTTGACATATAATTTTATAATATTTTATAGACCTCTTTATTATTGATTGAAAGCTCTTTTGACCATGACACTGGAAAATAGTTTTAACTAAACAGTGAAAGTGGAAAAGGAACAAACAATCTACTGATGTGAGGGATAGCCTAGTAATATGGAAAAACAGTTGATTAGTTGACTTCTGCAGGAAACTTTTTAATATAATCAGTTTAGGAGCTTTGGGAACAGCTCGCTGAATTACAGTCAGGTCTCCAGATCGACACTTGGAGTTGCTGAGAGTATTGATCAGCTATCAGATCTCTGGGTGCCTAACCTGACTTTCCTTAATGAACTAAATATAAAACTTACATCTCTCTTTTAGCAAATTGGTTACCTTGACTAGAAATGTCTTTTGGATTTGTTTTTATTGATACGTTCTCTGTTAGAAAAATAGATTTACTTATGTTTCCCTTATATTTAATTTATGCATGTAAGGAAGCATGCTATTCTGGGCTGTATTCTTCTTCAAACTGCAAATTCTTCTGCAGTCTTCCTTAAATCTATAGCTCTTCCTTTAACCATACATATGAGGATGAGGTAATATTTGAGATGTCAACTAGTGTAGTTTTCTCTCCTCCAGTTGATCCAGTACAAATTAATAAATAAAAACCTGCTAAACAAACAGAAAAGTGCACAAGAAACTTTTATTTCACATGTATATTTTTGTAATGAATAATTTATTGCAAATTGGAACTGAAGTTTAATCCCTCCTCGTAAATTTTACAACCACTTCTACTTGTCCTTTGAAAAACCTCTTTAATCTTAAAAGATTTTTCCCTCTTAGTGTGTTTTTGATCACTTTATAAAATCTTCCTTTACTTAGACCTTTTTGTATGTGAGGCATTTCTAATGACATTTTAGATTATGCTGTTTGTGTGCTAGCCCTTTTTTATTTTTCATTATTAAAGATGCAGTCTTTTTGAAGTCTTTTTCTTGGGGCTCTGTTAAGCAGCTCTTTCGTGTGTAAATCCTGTGTAAGATGTTGGAACATCTTCCTGTGTTCTGCTAGCAGACATTTTCTCTCAGTGCAGTAGTTCAAAGGTGGCTATGCTCTGATAGCAAAGATTGGCCACAATTTTCAAGTCTAAATGCTTACAGTTAGGAGTGAAATCCTGACTCCATTGACTTCAGTGGGTGTTTTGCAACTGATTTCAGTAGGGCCATGATTTCACACTAGATACTCAATTTTCAGAGGCACTGAACACACACCTTGTTTATATTTAGATGATTAAGAGTTGATTTAGGTGCTCAAAGTTAGACACAACCAAATTTGACATTTTTGCCATAAGATTTCAATATTATACCTCTCATTCATTTGCACACCACTGAGCCTTTGGTTTTTAAATCCACTATTTTTCTCTCATCTTACCCAAATGTTTTTGTCTGTGGAGGCTACTATTTTTTAATCCAGGCACAAATTGATAGGTGAGGAGTAAAACTTTCAGAAGTCTTATTGAAACTGTGTAGAAAAGTAAACATGATTTTTGGCTCCTAAGTCAGTCACTTAGGGACTAAACATTTTACCAGATGGCTTCACGTCCTTCTAACAGTGACTTAAATTTTGGGAATGTCTTAATGTCCATTAAACCCGAGATAACACATGTATCACATTTGATACTCTTAGTTGGTCTTTCGGTTGCCTTCACTTATGCTCACTGATACGGACTTCTTATCTTGAGTGTAGATGCCAAGCATAGATGCAGAATATCAGTAGTTGCCATGAGAGTCCCGGCACTACCATGGTACTCTTCTAGGTTTTGTCATACATCTTGACACTTCTTCCCAAAAATAAATGTCTAACTAGAAAAGGAAAATAAAATACATATGGCTCGATTAACACTTTAGGCTTGGCCACCCTTGAATATGGGGTGCTGTGTAGCTGTGCCACCCTAAAAATAGAACCAGAAAGGCTTTGGGCTTTAGAGATGCCTCTCTGAGACATGATTCCTCTTTAGCTCTCCTTTTATTCTCAGAGTGGGGTTGAATGGGGTTGAAATATGTTGCATTAGCACTGTACAAGATGCAGCATACTCCTCGCCTCTTGCATCCAACCCACTCTGGTAGTCAGCGTGTGGGGGATGTGGGCTGGAGCCATACCTCCATGTACTTTCAGCCCTCCTTTCCCCACCTCCTTTTCTCTTTCCTCTGACTTACTTGCAGGGAGGAATATCAGGGAGCACAACCTCTTCTCTCTACCCATATCTGGACCCAACGTCCAGATAGGTCCTGTGCAACTGCATGGGGATGTGTGGTGGTGGAGAGTCGTTACCTCATTTTACTCTTCTGTGTACTACATAACACTAAGATATATTTCTAGACCATAATGGGCAGCTGTTGTGGCTACTAAGAAGACAGATGTTGGATCTGGTACCTGAGAATTCCTCTAAAGTTCCATGCAGTCTGTTAAGTGATTGTAAAAATGACACCCCCTTACTCATTAGATCTGGTCTCTGTGTATTCAGATATCTGCTTGCTTGCTTACTTACTTACTATATCGGCTTACTTTAGAGGAGGGAAACCTTTTACTGCTGTTATCCCTGCAGAATCAACCCAGTTCAGGCAGTATGAAACTGTTGCTTTTTCTGACTTGCACATCAGCAGAAGAATTGTTAACTAAATTCTACGCGCCAGGCCACCTGCACAGATTATTCATCTAGTCAAGCCTGTGCAACCACAGGGAACAAAGTTGTACAGATGACATTGAGGAGTGGGGAGGTGTGGGAGGTCTAGGTTGGATATTAGGAAATACTATTTCACTAGGAGGGTGGTGAAGCACTGGAGTGGGTTACCTAGGGAGGTGGTGGAATCTCCATCCTTAGAGGTTTTTAAGGTCTGTCTTGACAAAGCCCTGGCTGGGATGATTAAGTTGGTGTTGGTCCTGCTTTGAGCAGGGAATTGGACTAGAACCTCCTGAAGTCTCTTCCAACCCTAATCTTCTATGATTCTGTGATGTCCTCAGAGGACAACAGGGTTGCATAGGTGTAACTAAAGAGCAACATTTGACCTTGGAATCTTTACAGCAAGTGAAGATACATGATGCAAAAAGAGCATAACATAATTTTCAGATCTCAGTCTGTGTTTGCCATGGTGGTAAATAAATAAGCCTCATTCTACTTCTAAATTGAGCAAATTCAGTATTAAAATTGTGACAGTAAATGTGGAACTCCATTATGACATTTTTTTCAAAGCCACTTTTCAGAGTAGAATTGCACTTTCATAGAAGATTAGGGTTAGAAGAGACATCTAGTTCAACCCTCTGCTTAAAGCGGGACTAACCCCAACTAAATCATCCCAGCGAGAGCTTTGTTAAGCTGGGCCTTAAAAACCTCTAAGGATGGAGATTTCACCAGCTCCTTAAGTAACCCATTCCAGTGCTCCACCGCACTCCTAGTGAAATAGTGTTTCCTAATATCCAACCTAAACCTCTCCAACTGCAACTTGAGACCATTGCTTCTTGTTCTGTCATCTGCCACCATTGAGAATAGCTTAGCTCTATCCTTTTTGGAACCCCCTGTTCAGGTAGTTGAAGGCTGCTATCAAATCCCCCCTCACTCTTCTCTTCTACAGATTAAATAAGCCCAGTTCCCTCAGCCTCTCCTCATAAGTTATGTGCCTGAGACCCCTAATCATTTTTGTTGCCCTCCACTGGACTGTCTCCAATTTGTCCGTATCTTTTCTGTAGTGGGAGGGGGGGCAAAACTGGACGCAATACTCCAAATGTGGTCTCACCAGTGCTGAATAGAGGGGAATAATCACTTCCCTTGATCTGCTGGCAATGCTCCTACTAGTGCAGCCCAATATGCCTTTAGCCTTTTTGGCAACAAGGGCACACTGCTGACTCATATCCAGCTTCTCGTCCACTGTAATCCTCAGGTCCTTTTCTGCCGAATTGCCGCTTAGGCAGTCAGATCCCAGCCTGTAGCAGTGCATGGGATTCTTCTATCTGAAGTGCAGGACTCTGCACTTGTCCTTGTTGAACCTCATCAGATTTCTTTTGGCCCAATTCTCCAATTTATCTAGGTCCCTCTGGACCCTATTCCTACCCTCCAGCCTATCTACCTCTCATTCCAGCTTAGTGTCATTTGCGAACTTGCTGAGAGTCCAATCCATCCCATCATCCAGATCATTAATGAAGATGTAGAACAAAACCAGCTCCATGACCGACCCCTGGGGCAATCCGCTTGATACCAGATGCCAACTAGACATGGAGCCATTGAGCCCGATGATCTAGCCAGCTTTCTATCCACCTGGTAGTCTATCCATTGAGTCCATACTTCTTTAACTTACTGGCAAGAATACTGTGGGAGACCATATCAAAAGCTTTGCTAAAGTCAAGGTATATCATGTCCACCGCATTCCCCATATCCACAAAGCCAGTTATCTCATCATAGAAGGCAATCAGGTTGGTCAGGCATGTTGACTGTTCCCGATCACATTCCCCTGTTCCAAGTGCTTTGAGTACATGTTGTCCTGTAAAGCATGATCATGGATGATGTTCTTTGGCAACGTAGCGTTAGTCTGCAGCTAGTGGCTAGCAGGCAATCAAAAGCACAAGATACTCACTTCTAGAAGTGGGTACTCCATTCAAAGAACACATCTATTTTGTGTGGGGGAAAAACTTTAATTTGTGCATTAAATTTTTGAAGAGGAATAAAAATGGAGGAGAAAACCCGGGTTACTTTTGCACTTGGCAGTTCTTCTGAGTTACGTGTTAAACTCATAAAGAGAATTTCCACTTCACATAAACTGAGTATAAAAGAGAAAATATTTAAAACATTTAAGCTATGCAAGGGGTAAGGAAGGGCCAAATGGAGCTTTGTTATCTGTAAAAAGAAACAATATTTCATGGGAATAGTTGATGTATAATGTGTCTCTATTACTTTGTTACATGTCTTCCTTTGTTTTTACAGTGGTGAACATGCTGTCAGTGCTCAGTAAATAAATATTAAAAGTGTGAACCTTTTTCAGTGTGTTTCTTGGTGCCTCTGCAATTTATTGTAATGGCCAGCAGATGGCGAACTTCTTCCATTTTATGTAATAAAGCAAACTGCTTTTCTTTGTACTGGAGCATGTTTATTAATGTGGCCTATGTGGATAAGCAGTATGTTTTAGCTTTGATTAATATTCTATTATCCTACTATTGGTAATTTAATTCTTACAGGTAGACTGTAGCAGTTTCTGAAGACATTTTAAAAATAAGCCATTTATTTCAAAGAAAGATATTTATGAATTATGGTTTTGAGAGCAACTAATACTCAGGTTTGAGTAACATAACCCAAGATTACCACCCCCCTTTTAAAAATCAGAGTAAAAGAGCACTTGTTGGCCTGCTATAGTCTGTTATTTTTGTACTGTTTTGTGTATATGCTATTTTACTTATGGAAATGGCTGTTTTTCATAGGAGCCTACTTACCTGTTACATTTATAAAATAAATGCAGATTGTCAGATTTTTTTTTTCTGCGAGAGTGGGATTGGGTAATACTGGACTTGATGCGACAAGAGAGGTCTTCATGTCAAAAATTGGAAGGGTAGATTTAAACTAGCTTTGTATAATTGGATTATAATAGAAATCTGACCTTTCAAACTGAATTAGTAATGTTGTTTATAGACATCTAGATTATGCCTTAAAACCAGTTCTGTTGTGTTGTACCACCCCAAGAGGAACCCACATTTTCTCCCACCTGGTTCCTGGTAGGAAATCATTTGCTACTCTCCTTTATCAGTAAAAATTATTTCCTCTTCGTATGCCAGCCCACTGTCCTGGCTGGTGTCTGGGGTGAAGAAGTTGGAATCAAGGCTGTGGCCACTCCCTGTCAACCTGCATTGGCAGGGGAGGGGGAAATAGCACTACTTCCAGAGGTGAACTGGGAAGACTGCAAAGGAACTCCCCTTTATGTCCTGTATGGTTTGATTAAGGCTAAGCAACAGTCCCACCTTTGCAAAGCTTCTACTTATAAAACTGAGCAATGCTGCTTCTTTTTTAAAGCCCACTTAAAAATAACAAAGAGGTGCGTAAATATATCTGAACACACTTTTCCAGTTTTAAAATACTTGAGTAATCTTTTGTGGGTAAGACTGAACATGACATCTGTTTGTTTTTTTTTTAAACCTGCAGCTTTATCTAGCCATCACATAACCTGAAAAGAAACAGCCTGTATTGAGATAAAGTACAGATTTACATACAGATAAAGATTTGTTGTCTTGCAATATAAAATAAATCCTGGCAGAATAAAATTCTGTTAAGGGTAGGAATGTTATGACTCACTGGAGACAATCTTTGCATTTTTATATTCCTTTTGTTCTTTTTCCTCCTAGTTTTTCGTTATCCAAACCATTCGCTGCAATGCAATCACTGTTGTTTATCCTCACACTTTATTGATATTTACTGATGCCAGAAGAAAGGTACGCTCCAGTTGGTACATTTCAATGTTCCCTGCTGCTTAGATGAAAGCTGGGACTGTTTTCCTCATGGAAAGTTGGGTTGTGTTTCAATTTTCATAGAAGTGACTAATTTATACTGTACATCCAACAATTGTGTCTCTCTTCGTAAACACTTAATTCATCTCAGCATCTCTTGGCATAACTCAAAGCTGAATTTTTTGCTAGGAGGGAAAGAATGTAAGGTATTTTAATAGTCTGACTTGACTTTAATAGTACATGGCTATTTGTTAGTAGGTACATTGATTAAGGCAATATATTTTTATCTTAATGTGAATAGATTTGCATTGTACATAGAAAGATTCTTCTCTCCAACCTCAAATTTAGCATGGCCAAAGACAGGCTTATAATTCTTTCTCTCAGATCCTCCTCTTTACTTCTATTCTCCATTATGATCTAGATTATAGCCATTCTGCCTGTGACTTGAGCCCATAAGATGAGACTTATTTTCATCTCTCCCTTTCCTTCACATTATATAATTCTGACACTTTTTACTCCAGTGTTTGTTCTAAAAATACACCCTGTCTTGTCTTCTCTGGTGGACAAAGTTCTTGTCAATGCCCTAATCATCTTCTTGCTTAAATACTGCAGTCTTGTCCTTTTCAGGACTATCCCTACCCTGTCCAGTCAATGAGGCTGACATGACATGAAACTTGCAAAACATTTCTGGTTTGACCATGTTGTTTTCCACTCTCACCCTTTAAATTACTGGTTCCCCATGAAATGCAACATTAATTTCAAACTTCTTGTCTTTGCCTTCTAGATTTTACAGTGGTCAGCATGTGCTTATGTTTCTAACCTGCTCTCTTGTAGCTTTTCCTCCACTCTGTAGTGATGCCAGCCTCAATGCTTGTTTCTTTTCCTTCTCTTACAGTTCCCATACCTTATTTTGTGCTGCTCTTTATGTTTAGAATGCCTGCCTCAAAATTATTTACCAAATAATCTACTTCACGGCATTTGGGTCTATTCTAAAATCTTACATCTGTTGTCTTGTCTATGAGAAATAAGAGGAGGAAAGATAAGAGCCCTTAAAGTTTGCACAATCCTTGGTATATAACCACTGGTCTTGCTATTTGCACCTTTTTCTTCCTTTTCCTTCATGTGCCTTCTCTGTGGCCCTCACTTAAATTTAAATGTTATATTCCATGCGTTTATTTGTGAACTGCCTTAGTTCTTCAGTGTGGCTGGGGCTAGTGCTAGGGCCTAGAAATAGCCATGCAAGCAGAGTTCCATTTTATGGATTCATTCATCCTCAGTGATAGTAAGAAATCAAACAAGGTTGTAAGCTCTTGGAGGTAGGGATTGCTTCTTCTTTTGTGTTCATACATTACCTGGCACAGTGGGGCCCTGATCTTGATTGACGCCTCTGGGCACTACTGCAATATCAAAAGGTTATTCCTTCCTGCAGTATTTAGACCTCATCCTGGAAATATACATAATGTTTGAAAGGAGAGTGTTTTCTGTGTGTCTTTTCCCTAATTTCCTGTTTATATTTTTTCTCTCAATCTATAGTCCAGGTATCTAATCTTGCAGTGATAAGAACACTGCAGCACATTGTTTTCTAGTATAGTAACCTTTGAAAGAGCAGCTTTTATTTCAGCAGCACATAAAAGATCTGTATTGCTACTCTAGGCATTTCCATGACAAGAAGTCATGAGCTGTGGAAGTTGGGTTATGTGTGTTGTAAAAAGCAGAGAGGCTATTGTTACTTTAAGCTGACATCATTTGTGACATGAGTCATATGGGAGCTCTATGTAATAGACAGTACATACATTTCTAACTTGTTTTCATTATCTATTTAACAATTAAAAGAAAATTTAATGTTTAATATTTAAATAATGTTTAATTTTTAAACAAAGGGGTTTTTTGTTGTTTTAATCCATTATTAAAACAGGATAGAAGGACTGCAGCTCTCTATGAAGGACTTCCATAATGCAAGTGTCATAAATGATGATGTTTTTGGTCACTTATGTAGAAGGTTCATACAGTAACTGTGATTTAAAGTCTCTATTTTCAAATAAGTTTGACTGTGTTTTTCACCTTTTAAACTTTCATACAGCTGGATGACTAAAACATTTTCATCTTTCATGATAGAATTAAATCTTTTTTGAATATATTTATAACTCTTGAATCATAATTAAGAAACAAATGTGTAAGCACTACATTTTATGTGAGAGGAATGACTGATTATAAAACTGGGCATTTCAGTTCTAACTATTATGATTCTATCAACCTGGTAAAATGTTATGAAAAAAATGATTTAAAAAAATATTAGGGGCACAATTAAAATACCTTGATTACCCTAATATTTTGTTTGGGGCAGAACAATTTGATGGGTAATAGTTTCAGAAAAAGGACCATGTTTATTGTGAGATGTTGAGTGTAGTTTAAAAGTTTTATTCGTCTTTTTTGGCTCATGATTCGTATTGTACTGCAGGAAATGGTGGTAATGAATAAGTATGGGGTGTGCATCTTTTCTTGGTTAGTGATGAGTTAGTGTCTGACTGCTGTTAGTGGGCCCTCTTTTGCTTAGTATTCTGTCTTTCTAGTATAGAGGCACTGACTACCTTGGTAAAAATGCCATGCTACTCTTTGCAGGAGTAACAGTAATAGATTGCGATTATCAGACAAAACTCTGTGTAAAGGACATGCAAAGGCCCAATGTTCCACTTCTCTTAAGAAGTCTTAAGTGTTGCACAGGCCTTCTGAACCGCGGGGGAGAGAAAAGAGTGAGAGGGAAGAATTTCACAAGCAGTTTCATTTTAGGGTCTCAAAAGACTTCCCAAATGTTAATTAAGCTGCTGTGCAACCTTAATTCAGCCCCCTTGTGCATATGCATTGTGATAGTTTTAATTAAATAAACACATACTATTTTTTTTCCCAGAGGACCCCTGCCTCAGTGAGTGCTCTGAACACAGAATTATTAATTTCCTCTATGGCATTCTCCACTATATTATCTGAGTGCTTCATAAACAGTAATGAATCTGTTTTCACAAGACCGCTGTGAGATGAGGCAGTATTATTTATCTCCATTTCACAGATGGAGAACTGAGGCTAAGAAATATTAAGGTAAAAAGACACCTAGGACTTAATTTTTCAGAGTACTTAGCATTATATAGCACTTCATATGATCAGAGGGTAGCTGCCATTGATTTTATTGCAGTTGAGAGTGCTCAGCCCTTTTGTCAATCAGACTGCGGGGTGTCAAGTTGAGCATCCAGTATGTGAAGCATACACAATTGATGACCACGTCAGAAAAGTTTGTCTTAAGTGACTTGATTGGCATCATGTAGGAACTCTGTGGCAGAAGCAAGAATAGAAGTCATTTCTCCAGGACAGCGTTCAACGGTCTTTACCGTGAGACTGCCCTTTCTCTTCCTGCTGATCCCTGCCTCATTCACTGCATAGCTTCCGAGCTTCTGTAACAAATCAGGTAGGGATCTTACAGACAAGACAGCCCTTATTCAGCTCCAGAGGAGGTCCATCATTCACATTGAATGAAGCAGGAGTCCTGTGAAAAAATTAGTGTAATTAAAGACTATATCATAAAGCACACACACAGGGGGCTGAATTAAGCTTACACTCTTCTTCCTCTTATGTGGCATCTCTGTTACTGGAGGTTTGCAACCATGGTAGCCCATTCTGTATGATCCTCTGCTAATCAATTTGTAGAGAAATAATCCTTTTGATCCACCATTTATACCATCTCCTCTGTCCAAGATCATCTTTTTCTGCTTAGTGTTTTTCTGTTGTCCGCTTTCTCTTCCAGTACTCGTAACATGTATTGACTGCTGAACCTCTTAAAATTTGTCCTGCAAATTGAATCTTTCTTTTCGTAAGATTTCTGACTAGCATTTGCTGAGTTTCAGTCATCTCCAATACTATTTTGTTGGTTACTTGGTCTATCCATGATATATTTTCAGACTTCTTCTATAACACCATAACTCAAAGGATTGTAATTTCTTTATTATCATCAATATTTTGGATGTCCGTGTTTCATAGCTGTAATTTAACTCAGACCAAATGTAAGACTTTAAGAGTTGGAATTTAGTCTTCACATTTATGTCCCTTCTTGCAGGGCTTTGGAGCTGTGCTCCGGCTTTGCTCCAGTTCCAGGCTAAAACCTGCAGTTCCACTGCTTCAGCTCCGGGCTCCGCTCCAAAGCCCTGCCTTCTCATCAGATATTTAGGTTAAGGCAATCTTAATTCTGGCATTTCCTAGTTTTGGAGTGCTTGACTTTGCAACTGTAATAATATTCTTTTTAAATAATTTTTTTGTATGTAATTTCGTAGGGGTTTGAAAGAGGAAACTGAACATACAAATTCCATCATATGGTGTCATATTAACACCCACATGGGTAATCTGCAGGGTTGGAATCTTTAGCTCCATCATGCAGACTTCTCTCACGTGAGCTAAGGGGGTAACTGATAGCAGGTAGAAAGTCTGTGCCACAAGAGCACACTCTCTTCCAGAGCCTGGAATAGAACCCAAGACTTCTGAGTCTCACCAGTCCTTTTATGTCAGCAAATATCTGTGAAACCCACTGGCAGAGTGTCCCTTCCCCATCCCAAGTGGTTGTCTAAACAGCATAAATATTAGTTTGTCAGCTATCACATTTAACATTTGGGTTTGGGGAGCTCTGTGCTTCCTGCTCATCAAGGAGCTGAAACAATGTTCTAGAGGCACTGAATTACCAGCTCTTGGGCTCTGAATAGAGCTGAACTGCCAGTGCCATAAGGAGTTAAAAATCTTGAAGAACTAGCGGAACTCTAACCTGTCTGGTGTAAGATCTGAGACCAAAGAGCAGGGATCCAGTCAAATGATACCTTCAAAGAAGAATAACGGATGGTGTGTAATTTCCCTTCCATGTTGGATGAAATGATTTCTATGTATGGTTTTATCAAGCCCTTTGATCCTTCTGATGAAATGTGCTATAAATGGAAGATAATTGTCATATCACTGTGACCCTACTCGTGACATCAACTGAAAACTATCTCAGCAATAGTACAAGCTGCTTCATAATATAGCCTTTCTGTTTCTGAATATTATTCCATGCCATAAATGCTTTAGTCATCATTAATTATGTGGAACCTTTTCTTATTTTTTTCCCTTGAACTTAGGAAATTGTCCCAAAGTTATTACTTGGTCTATCATGTAGAGACCCAGGAATTTGATAGGTATCTTCAATGTACAATGCAATTATCAGTTTAGGGTGCGGTTTTCAAAAAGCACCTAGGGGCATTAGGAGCACAAGTCTAATTGAAGTTGTGTTCATAATGTTAGAATTCTAATGTTCTATATTATCAACAATTCACTTCCAAATAAGTTTTTTCCCTTCCAACTTTAGGCTGTCTTCTGATGTTAAAAACTCTATTCCTGGAGCAAAATCTGGGTATTTTTAGAAAATGCAACCTTTTAATATCACAAAATAAAACCTAACTGTACTGGGCCAGTGCAAATCTTCTTCAGGAATAAATGGATTAAAATATACACTATTATAAAGAATAAAATTCCAGCTAAATTAATAATTGTCGTATCACCCAACATCCATATCTATATAACAAGGAGAAACAAAGAAAACATGTTGAAATAACAGCATTACATGATATGTTAAATATTGTGAATTTATTTTTTAAGAGTATTTGAGAAATTTATTCATCTTTTCACTGTTTTTAAAATGCTTCAATGTAGATGCTACAAAAACACCATTTTCCCTCTTATTCGGTTAACCAATTTATTTTTAATCTGCATAACCTCACATATTTTCTCCTGTATCTATTACTTTAAAAATATTTTGAAATCAAGATACCTGTCCACTGTGTTGTTAGATGTGAATTCTTTATATTCTGGTTGTTACTGTTTTGTGACAACAGGGAAAGACACAAGTATAATGGGAAGCTAGCGTTAAGGTCACATTCTATGAGTCCACCTCACCGGTCAGATGAGGACAACCGTGCCATGCAGACACCTGTAAGATACTTTTTTACTTTTTTGTAATAAATTTGATCTTGTTTCAGTGAATTATTTTTATGTAGCCCCATAAAATTGTCATTGTAAAAGTCATCCCTGTGTGCGGGTAGAAAAATGTAGCAAACAGCAGTGGGAAGGACTGAAGCTCACCGAAGTCTGTGCTCTGCAGTTGCTGAAAAAAAATTCACATTGGTTACTTGTACTTTGTCCTAGGTGTATGACTCTGATTTAGTGCAGAACAAGGCTGGTCAGCTGCATTTTTCCCATTAAACAATTTGGCAAATTAACTGCTGTTGATGTCATCTTGTATTTTTCAATAATAGATTAAAGAAAACTGCTGAGGCTTTTTTGGCTGCATTTAATGATAGTTGACCTTTTGAAGGACTGAATTTTGGACTGATTGTTTTATCCAGTGTCAGACAACCAGCATTATGTCTTACTAAGGGAGACTAAACAGACTTTATATAGAATCTTTTGTAGTCCTAAATATTTGATGATATGTCAATTGCAAGCAATTTAAAAACACAAGTTCTTGCTAATAAATGTGTACAGTTGTCAATATGTATGCTGTTTCCCTTCATAAATGTGATATCTCTAGACTGTAGGTGGTATCATATTCCATATGCATTTGACATGTTTTTCAATTTAGTAGAGGTGCTAGACACTTTAAAAAAGTGTCTTATTGACCAGTATTTGCTTTATTTGAAGCAAAATAAGTGTTTAATGTGAAACACCATTTTAAAAAAGAAAAGGATGGTCTTACACTGAAGACTCTGGGCTGGGATTCAGGAGATCTGGATCCTGTGCCCAGCTGTGCCACAAGCTTCCTGTGTGACTTTTGGCAAGTCACACCATCTTATTTTGCTTTCCTTCATTGTCTCAGGGTTGTCTACACAGTGCCTCAAGTTTCCATAAGAGTGATGTAAATTTTAATCTGTGCTAACATGTTGCATACTAACTGGCCTTTGTGGACCCTGCTGGTGTGCGCTAAAAGTTCTTTTAATGCATGTTAATGTTAGTCCGGTTTCAAACAGTACTGTGTTAGTGTGCACTAGGGAACTTCTAGTGCACACCAGGAAGGATAGTTCAGTGGTTTGAGCATTGGCCTGCTAAACCCAGGGCTGTGAGTTCAATCCTTGAGGGGGCCATTTGAGGTTTGGTCCTGCTTTGAGCAGGGAGTTGGACTAGATGATCTCTTGAGGTCCCTTTCAACTCTAATAATCTATGATCTATGATTCTATGAATGTGGGCCAGTTAGTATGCAACATGCTAGTGCAGACTGAATTTACCCCTCTCTTGTGTGACTAAAGCTCTGTGTAGCAAGCCTTCAGATACCACTGTGATGAGTGCCATAGAAAAGCCTATAAATAAAATAATTCTTTTTAGCTTTGCCAAACAGTTTGTTGTTTTGGCTGTCTGGAACAAATAGCATGTTATGGTCTATGATGTGCAGATGTTCTGGCATAATTCAGTCCCAGGTAGAGGAATTAGGGAGTTTACTTAAGAAGTAAAGAACTCCCTCAATTGTATGTTCATTCCTTGAACTAAAAGCTCACTTCTCTACAGGTTTATGGTGTCTGAATGAGAACACATTTTCGAACAAAGAGAAGCTTGCATGCAATCTTAAAAACTTCTAGTTAACAAAACCTAATGAGACAAAAATAATTCATGCTTCCGTGCATTGTTTTTCTAACTACTGTAGTTTACTACAATTAAACTTCTATTATAGAACTGAAATAGAAACGTCTGGAATAATTTTTTCTAAGTCTTTTTAATGCATTAAATAAAATAATTAGTTACTGTTATGCTACAGTGAAACCCATTGTGAAAGACACTTGTAGCCTAAAGCAACAGTACTCACCAGTCATTGCTTAGTGTCAGAAACTGCTTTTCTGGTCTGGAGCTGGTCTGCTGCTCCTCTTGGCTCTGGTACTGGCTGTTCTGCCCAGTATCACCACTCCCTTCTATACTACAGTTCACAATCTTCAGCCTTCCTCTACTTTGTGGCTGGTCAGTGTGCTTGTTCCCCATCACAGTTAGTCTCATCCAGTTTTGTTTTGGGGTATTGCTAGGCATACACCTCAGTTCCTGCAGAAAGGCGGATTTTGGTCTCATCTTGTAAGTTCACTTTCTGTGCAGGAGGTCACCACTAAGGCAGACAGGGAAAAGAATTATGTTCCATGAAAAATTTTGAGGTTCTGAAATTTTGTTTCCCTTCCACCATGGAAGGGAACTGAGACCTTTTAAAATTTTTCACGAAAAGTGTGAGAGAGAAACTCAGCATAGGAATATCACAATAGCTGGGGCATTCACCTGGGATGTGGAAGATTCAGGTTTAAGTCACTGCTCTGAATCAGACAGAGGAGGGACTTGAATCTGCATGTTTCAGGTGTGCGCCCTCACCACTAGGCTATTAGCTATTCTGGGGTGGATTTTTCTATCTCTGATGTTGATTAAAAATTCCATTCTGGACCTGAGTATCCATCCCAACAAAAGTTTAGTGAAAATGGGTATGTTTCCATGAAAAGTTTAAGTTTTGACAAAAAATGCTAATTTGACAGAAAAATGTTTTATTGAAAAATTCCCAGCCAGTTTTAGTTACCACTCTGGAAACCTGCTTGGTGGGAGGAAGGGTATGTGTGGGAAGGGAAGGTGTATTCTTTCCGCTTGTATAACGCGGTTATATTTGTTTTTTTGTTACATTTTGAGGATATGGAAAGGGAGCAGCATTAGGCACAAATTATCTAGCAACAGATAGGTGGTGGAGCTACCTGAATTGAAGCCAAGAGGAGCAGCAGCCCAATTCCAGACTGATGGTTTCTCGGGGGGGAAGTGAGTTTTCAAGGGGGACCAAAACTCTTCTTTCTTTTGATATGGTACCATATTTTTTTTTCCTTTGAGGGCAGTATAGTTCAACTAAAAGTTTCTTTAATTGTATATTGGTCTGCTCTTATATCTCCATTTTCATATTCCAGGAAGATCAACACAAAAAACCCATTTCTTTGGACGACAGTGATCTTGAAGCTCGTCTCAGTAGTTGGAATCTTGGGGTAAAATAAACAGTGTATTTATTTATTTATTGGCTTCAAATGAAAGCTGTCTGGTAATTTAGTCTGTTTCTGAAATAGTAAACAATAACTTGGCCATTCCTTTTAGAGATGGAAACAAATTGGAAGCAATCATGACACTTTGAAAAATAAATCATGAATAAATGTCATTTGAGAAGAAACTATTAAAAAACACCTCTCTATATATTATGGTTTTTTAAGGGATGCTGGCATAGGCTCAACTCCTCTAACTTGGTGTAAATCCAGTGATTTGCATAAATCCCTTGTGAAGCAGCCTGCAGTATTGAGGCCGATATTCCTGTACAATTGTGACTTCCTAACATATTTGTAAATACTGTACTGTACTTTGTTACAACGTTGAATGACGACAGACTTTACTTTAGCTTGTGAGATAAATCATCTTTCATCACATAAATTAAATCTGAAAGAGAATACTTCATTCTGAAAATGAGGTCAGATGGAGTTCTCTCTCCACCAAGTTCCACAGACAGCCTCAGAATGTATATTTATTGGATGTTGGCAGTAATGGATGATAGGGCTCTGTGTTTTATTTCCACTTTTACCATTAGGAGGACTTTAATTGGGCTTAAAACATTTAGATAGGACATTAACATTTTAAAATATTCCAGCCAGTATATTTTCAGTCTGTCATCTCTCCTTAGGACACAGACATATTTTTAATAGTATTTTAATGTGCTGTGTGTTTTTGGCATTACAATCTACATTAGGCAAATACAGTTAGACAATTAATGTATTTCTTATAAATAGGATGAAAGGAGTTGTTTGTTAAAATCACTTCAATATCGTATTTAAAATATTCTGTATTTTTTCATACATTTGTGTGTGCATACAGATTTAGCACGTCAGGTCTGATCTTTTTCTGTTGATCTTTAGCAATTAATTCAAGTTTTCTAGACTTGAACAAGTTTAGATTCCACTTTGATTTAAGATAGCTACTATATTGAGATTTTTTTCTCTTCATTCCTTCAGTTACATTCCTCACTCTCTCATCACTGTGGTATCTGAACAGCAGGGATTTGATAGAGTCCCTGCTCTTTATAGCAATACTCTCTCATGATCTTTTGCCTAATCCTTCTCCTATTTGATTAGGATTATGGATCTAATCTAGTGGATCTGGAATCACCCAGTTTTCATCCATTTGAGTAGGTTTTTTTTTTGTCCTCACCCTTTTCTTTTTTCATCAGTTTTTCCACTGTGTATTTATTTCTGTGGAGCCAGATTCTCAGAAGATTGTTTGGATACTTATTGGACAGAAGTATAATTAGTGTATAGGCTTTGTCTGAGTAAGGATTTGAGGATCGGGTTCAGTGTTCTGGAGTGGTGGTGAACACTCCACACTTAATACTGAAGCTTCTTCATATAAACCCATGACTTCACCAAAAATAAGTCAATCCCCTGAAATTTCCTATGTTGTATCTCATCCCAGAGTAGAGTTTTCTAGAGAGCTTGGAAGAAATTGGGGGAAAGGAATGTTACAGTTACAATGTTTGAAGAATTTTTCTGTCATTCAATTTTCAAAAAGCTTTCTAGTATTTTTTGACTTGTATCTTCAAAATTGCTATAAATGTGTTCGACCTTGCTGAGGGTGCTGTTTGCAATTTTAAATATTTTTCTTCTTTTGAGGAGTTTGGGATTATTTCAGGAACAACGAAGATATAAGAGCTGTTTGGGTGTGTACAGTGCAACATTTAAAAAAAGCATAAAAATTCAAAAGTTGCTAATATAAAATGGACTCCAGGCTTTGCTACAGCAGGCTAGGCTGAGCAAGAGGTGTGGGAATGACTGGGTAAGGTGATGGAGGAGGGAGTGGATGGGAGGGAGTTGGGAGACTGTCGGATGTATGGAGATGGGATGAAGAAGAGCACGGAGGGCTAGGGAGTAGAAAAGGGAAATAGGGGAGAGCGAACACTGTACTGCAAGTGATTGGCAGAGGCACAGGCAATATGCTTCCTATTAAGAGATCCATTTCCAATATTACTATAACATCAGATCATTGCTCATGTAAAAAAAATGATGACCAAGATGTTCAGAAGTGACTAGTGATTTTTGATATCTGTTCTTTGCTGCCCAACTTGACACCTTAAAGGGGCCTGATTTTCATAAAGTACCAAGCACCGCTCTCTGAAAACCAGGCCCCTTTAAGGTATCTCCTTCTGGGCATTGAAAAATTGATACTCCAGATTGCTCATTGCTTTTGAAAATCTTGGCCTACACAGTTATGTAAATCTGCTGCACGATATAACCCATCATATCACTGAACAGATGAATTATTCATAATGTTCATCTATTCCACCAACAAAATCATGCAATGAGTAAACTTACAGATCTCTGAAAAATCAATATATTCTGAGAGTATATTCATTTGAAAATCTTTCCTGCGTGGTTAAGAAACAATATACTCAATAGTATACCTCACAGATTGCCATAACGAAACAGGAAATGTTAAGGTTGAAAGGCTGTAATAATATGATGTGATGAAAGTAAGTATTGAAGGATTATATTGCATCGAGGTACTGAGTGTTCATTTAACCTTTTTTTTTTTCCTTGATGTAAATCTATAACTTTTTGGTGGGAGTGGAGGGCATAGAGGTGGGAATGTTAGCTGGGTTCTGCTGAAAAACACTTTCAACCTGAACACTTTGTTTAAAATGTTGTTTATTTGGGTTAAGATAACATTTTTCTAGTCTATCTTCCATTTGGTCAAATGTCCAAATGCTGCTTATTTTTCTTATGCTGTGTCCAGCATGGATGGACATAACTGTATTTAGAAATCTTGGCCAGTGTTTTGCATTCATGGTGTATGGTTTTCTTCAGTAAAAGTGTAAGCGATAACAGAGAACTTCTGTTTTTTGCTTCTTTTTCACAGTATTATCTCTCATGCTTTGGTGCCTGTTGACATTCTAAATGTAAATTGCACACTTGCTTTTCTTCTTCCCAGAAGAGGAAAAGCTTGACCTTGAGCTAGTTCACTAGCTATCTGTCTGCTTGTTCCAAATCTAAAGGGGAGATAAACGAAAGGATCCTAGATGCACCTTCTTGGTCCCGAGAGCAACTCAACTTTTATACAGCGATAAAAGATTAATTTCTACCATTTTAAGACTTCTCTGAAAAACACATTTTTAAAAGATTCTAAATTACATACTGTGAAACTACCTGAATACTAAACTTCCAAACAGCCTTTTCAGTAGTAGTCGATGCTACAAGAAATTCCTTGCAGGGGACAATAACAAGAACTTAAACATTTGCAGACTATTGAGAAGTGCATTGTATGAATATCTAGATAGACTAGATTAGAAAAATGTGCATGTTTTTTAAACATGTTAAGTATTTGAATAGTTGGAGAACTTCAGTCTCTGGATGTTTAACAAGTTATAATTTAGGGCTGTCAATCACAGTTAACTCACGCCATTAACTAAAAAAATTAATTGCAACTAATCGCAATTTTAATCACACTGTTAAACAGTAGAATATCATAACAATAACAAATAATAGAATTTATTAAATATTTTGGATGTTTTTCTACATTTTCATATATATTGTATTCTGTGTTGTAATTGAAATCAAAAAGTGTACAAAAACAAAACAATGTAAAACTTCAGAGCCTACAAGGAGATAATGCTGCTCTCTTAGGATCATAGAAGATTGGGGTTGGAAGAGACCTCAGGAGGTCATTTAGTCCAACCTCGTGCTCAAAGCAGCACCAACCTGAACTAAATCATCCCAGCCATGGCTGTGTCAAGCCGGCTCTTTAAAATCTCTAAAGATAAAGATTCTGCCACCTCCCTAGGTAACCCATTCCAGTGCTCCACCACCCTCCTAATGAAATAGTTTTTCCTAATATACAACCTAGACAGCCCCCACTGCAACTTGAGAACAGCTAGAGGGGGAAAGAAGCCTCAAAAGACCAGAAAGGGTTTAAAGTGAGGGCCAGTCAGCTCCTGGCTGACCCATGAGGGGTTGAGAGCTCATAGAATCATATAAAGTTAGGGTTGGAAGAGACCTCAGGGGATCATCTAGTCCAACCTCCGGCTCCAATCTCCAGCTGAGCATTAAAAACCTCCAAGGATGGAGATTTCACCACCTCCCTAGGTAACCCATTCCAGTGCTTTACCACTCTCTTAGTGAAATAGTTTTTTCTAATATCCAGCTTAGACCTCCTCCACTGCAACTTGAGACCATTGCTCCTTGTTCTGTTATCTGTCACCACTGAGAACAGCCTAGCTACATCTTCTTTAGAACCCCCCTTCAGGTAATTGAAGGCTGCTATCAAATCTCCCCTCTCTCTTCTCTTCTGCAGACTAAATATGTCCAGTTACCTCAGCCTCTCCTCATATGTCGTGTGTTCCAGCCCCCTAATCATTTTCATTGCCCTCCGTTGGACTCTCCAATTTGTCCAAATCCTTTCTGTAGTGGGAGGCCCAAAACTGGATGCAGTGCTCCAGATGGGACCTCACCAGTGCTGAAAAGAGGGGAATAATCACTTCCCTCGATGTGCTGGCAACGCTCCTACTTTTGTAGCTGGCATTGCAAGGTATTTACATGCCAGATATGGTAAACATTCATTTGGCCCTTTGTTCTTCGGCCATCATTCCAGAGGACAGGTTTCCATGCTGATGAGACTTGTTAAAAATAATGTGTTAATTAAATTTGTGACCAAACTCCTTGGGGTGAGAATTGTCTGTCCCCCTGCTCTGCTTTACCCGCATTCTGCCATATATTTCATGTTATAGCAGTCTCGGATGATGACCCAGCACATGTGGTTCATTTTAGGAACACTTTCACTGCAGATTTGACAAAACGCAAAGAAGGTACCAATGTGAGGTTTCTACAGATAGCTACAACACTCAGCCCAAGATTTAAGAATCTCAAGTGCCTTCCAAAATCTGATTGGGATGGGGTGTGGAGAATGCTTTTAGAAATCTTAAAAGAGCAACACTACGATGTGGAAACTATAGAACCTGAACCACCAAAAAAGAAAATCAACCTTCTGCTAGTGACAGCTGACTCAAATAATGAAAATCAACATGCGTCGGCAAATAATGAAAATCAACATGCGTTGGTCCACCCTGCTTTGGATTGTTATCGAGTAGAACTCATCATCAGCATGGGTGCATGTGCCCTGGAATGGTGGTTGAAGCATGAAGGAACATATGAATCTTTAGCACATTTGGCACATAAATACCTTGTGACGCTGGTTATGACAGTGCCATGAGAATGCCTGTTCTCACTTTCAGGTCACATTGTAAACAAGAAGTGGGCAGCATTATCTCCTGAAAATGTAAACAAACTTGTTTGTCTGAGCGATTGGCTGAACAAGAAGTAGGACTGAATGGACTTGCAGGCTCTAAAATTTTACATCGTTTTATTTTTAAATGCAGTTTATTTTGTACATAATTCTACATTTGTAAATTCAACTTTCATGATAAAGAGATTGCACTATAGTACTTGTATGAGGTGAACTGCAAAATACTATTTTGTTTTTTACAGTGCAAATATTTATAATGAAAAATAAATATTAAGTGAGCACTATACACTTTGTATTCTGTGTTGTAATTGAAAATGTAGAAAACATCCAAAAATATTTAAATAAATGGTATTCCATTATTGTTTAACAGTGCGATTAATTGCGATTAATTTTTTTAATTGCTTGACAACCATAGTTATAATCATACTGTCTGATATTAACTAAGGGCAAAATGTAGTTTTAATACTTTTCTTTCCCTTTCCCTTTCGGTGCCACTGTAAATTCAAAACTAAATATTTCCTCCACATAAACCTGTAGGAATATAATCTAATAATCTTTTATTTGTGGTGGGGAGGTGGAAATTCTTATTAACTGAAGGACTGATCATCTTTTGGACAGTGCTAAAGACAGAATGTTTCCTTGAAAGTTTGTTAAATTTGATATGCTAATTAATCTAATGCAGATTCAGTTATAACATCCACAATAAGGTTGGTACCAAAGCAAAGCAATTTCTAGGAATTCTGAATGTAAAAGGGAGGATTATTGATCTAGAATTTATCAAAAGGAAATAATAGTGGCAGTACTGTATATACACTTTACACTTACATTAAATACATTTAACTGTCAGGGCTGTTGTGAGGATTATTTGATATTTGTAAAATGCTTTAAGATATAAAGTGTGTAGAAGTGCTAAATATTATAATGTTTCAGAAAAGATATTTAAAAGACTTCTTATTTCATATGGTTGCATGCAAGGTTTCTAACATTAGGCCTGGCAGCATAAGAAGAAGAATGAACCAACAAACAAACACACAACAACAACATAATGAAGCACAGACAATCTCATTCTTCAACTCTAATATATGAGAACATATTTAATCTCTCCACAAATAGATTAGCGTATTCTTTCGCAGTCATGGCATGCGGGGCAGTACAGAGGATACTACAGTATTAGAATTGCCATCTTTTGGATGAAGCAGGTTCCTTCTTTTGAGCTCTTATGGCTCTGTATATGAAATAAGAGATTCCAAAGATGTAATTGGCTAATATACCCCATTTCTATTTAAAGCAAAATAAAGATAATAAGAACTATTGTGTGGTACACACAAGTTGAGAAATGTGATCATACAGCCATTGCACTATTGGTACCCTGTCATTCTTTTATTACATGTTTTAAGGAGACCCCAAGTATGAGGCCCTATATACAATCAAAGTCTTATTCTGTTTATTTGTGAAATCTAACATTTCCCTTTGGTTGGCTTTTGAAAGATCATATACATTTTCTTCGCTCAAAACCATAATACTCCTCTGGAACATTTCAGAAATTACAGGTGGATCAAGACCTGCCTTTTCTTTTTCTCATTCTTATGGGGTTTTAAGTAGGACCTAAATAAATATTACAGTATTCGATGCACTTAAATTTATATGTCCTGTGAAATAATCTTTGTCTGAATGTCTCTCTAAGATAGATCCACAAGTCAAGAGTGCTTTATGGCACTTCAGTACCAAAGCAGATTTAAATGACTCTCATGAGGTGTTAGTCAGGAAGCATAATGGACACCAGTGTGTATTCTTAAATGTCTAGTGAGAGGACAGCAAGAAATCATTGGCTTGCCAGAGCTGGCAATGTGTTTTGGTTTGCAACTGTAGCTTGAGAAGAAGAGTGAGTCTGCTGGAAGCTTTCCGAAAAAACAATAACTTTTTCTTTAGTGTACATAGTGTATTTCCTATTCTAAATCTTCCTTCACCTTGAATTACCTTGATAGAAAATACTTCCAAATGCTTTATGAAATGCATTTCCCTGTGCTCAATATTTCTTTTAGAGAAGTTTGAATATTATTCTTCCTTTATCAGGTCAATCTACAAATAGAGTAACTCCCAGTCATCTGTGTTTGTATAAATGCTACTATCCAGGCCCAACACGCTTGTTTAGTGGCATTATACTGAGAGATCAGAGTTCTGATCCTGAGCATTTTCTCTTTTCCACAGGGTAGCATGCTCAGTTCTTGGGAGGATTGAAATGAAAAGATTCCTATTTACAATGCTGCCATCTTTGTGCCATCTAGGCACCAACAAGCAAAATCTTACACTGTGCCCTGTGCTCTGCCAAACCACTTGAAGGAATAGGTTTCAGAGGTGGTAGAAAGCACCCTGCTGCCTCCCACAAAGAGTTTAACTTAATGAGCTGACACAGAGAATGACCCAGAAAATAATTCCCATTTCGGGACACACGTGCACACAGAGGTTATCCCTTAAGTAACTGGCACCCAGACCATTTATGGTTTTGCAGAACATAAACACTTAAACTGCACAAGAAAGTGAATAGGAAGTGAAGTAGGAATGGAGCACAAAGTAAGTGCTGGTGCGGCATGTCTGACAGCTTTCCCCATTAACAGTCCAAGTTGCTTGCATTCTACCCCTTTTTGAAAGTACCACCAGGTTGTGCATCTTGCAGTAATCTTGAGACTGTAAAGAAATTGATCACTGTGATGTGCGGATTGCTTCAGAGAAGGAAAATGGCTTTATCTATTGCAGCTGTTTTCCGAGAGTCCATTTACATACGGAATCATTGACCGTATAAGGAAAGTATCCTCATCTCTATCTTATCAACATATAAGTTCTTGGTGTATGTAAAAATAGGATCAATAAGTAAAGGCCTGATGCTGAGTTGCTAAGTGCTTGTAACTTGTTGTTTCTGGCTAAGTCAAGTCTAAACTGGTAGTCTGAATTCTTATCTAGATTTTTGACTGTTAGTTTGTAGCAGATTCGCCTTTCTTTGTTGTTGTGTCCAGTTATATGGGAAGAATATGGAATTTAGAATGTGTTTGCAATTGTACATTTATAAGGTCAGATCTGAAATTTAACACTGCTTCCAAATATTGTCTTGTATGTTTTTTGGTTCATGGGCCTGATTGACTCTACTTTTATTTTGTAACATGTGATTATGTCTTTTTATTGCAGAATATTGCTTCTTATCAGAACTATCATGAAATGCTTTGTTTAGGGAAGTCAGTGTTTATGATTTCTGAACCAAATGGAGAGGTTAATGCTTAACAAGTGTTATGATATAAAAGCTTCAAAGTATATTTATGATATCAACAATGTCTTCCTCTACAAGAAAAATATTTAAACATCTATTGTATCAAAAAGTGTCACATTGCTTAGCTTAACCATTTTGTTGCTTCTTGCTAGTAACACTATTGCCCCATTTGTCTTGGAGCATACTTGAATATCCCTATCAAACGTATTATTTTAGCTCTTTAGATTCTAGTCATGTTTGGACACATTTGAAAAGTAGGCTTTTGATCTTGATACATTTTGCCTTTCATAAATGGAACACTAATATAAGATGATGTTTAAATACATTATAATAGTCTCTTTCTGAGCCTTTATTGAGTTTTATCTAAATTGATATGGAACTGTCCTTGATTAAGTTTTGCTGCCTTGAAGTTGAATTAGTAATGCAGGGGAAAAAAATCTACTGTATTGCTGTTTGGAAGGAAAAAAGTTTTCCTTCTGTAAGATTAGTTGAGTTCAAATCTCCAATTATGTTGCAGCTACTTTGAACTCGTTTTGTCATTTGTAATTTATTTTAGAATCTGTTAAAATATATTTTTTTTAAATTCTAGAGTATACAGCAGCCTAAAGACCGTAGGTATTGTATCACACATTTTAATATACATTGTGAGTGATCAGACCTTGTTTTTAGTTTTGTTTTAGAAAAATTGCTAATCGATTGAGAGTAAAATACTTTATAGAGCAAATTTCTTTTCCTTTTAAATTAAATGTAATTGTTTATATTAATTTTGGAAATTTTTTATTACTTTTCTCTGATGTAAGCAAAGTTGTTGGTTAACTTTCTAGAGTGAAAAGAATTCCCGTGTGAGAGAATCAATATGGACAATAAAACATCAATGTGAGAAGTAATATTTATACAGTATAACTGAACTAGTATTAACAAATGGTTACTTTTGTAACTTCTTTTATCCAGAGCCCCCAAGGCAATCTGTAAACACTGAAATAGGCTTCACCATATCCCTGAGATAGCATATCATCTACCACTGAGTGGAGCCAATTCTGAAATATGCTATGGTGGCTCTTTGATGTGTGATGGAAATACAACACAATAGTTCAGGAAAGGAAATGCACACAAATATTGTATCCAATTGAAATTGGAAGAGAATTTTAGTGAGGCAAGGTATGCTTTGATTAACTAAAAATGGATTAACTCCCAACTTTTATCAAACGTACTATGCCATGGGATCTTTAATAAAAAGTGCTCAGGACCTTGATTTTAAGTCTCATCCCGAAGAATTTCTCATATGTTAGATTCTCTTAGGACTTAGGATCCACTGCTTAATTTTTTTTCTTCTTGGAGAAACTAAGCATAAGTTGCTTGCGAATCCAGCAAAACTATTTCCTGGGTTCCTCAAAGTAATTAGCTGGAAAGGGATGTGAGGCTTTTCATTCTTGCTAGGGATAAATGTGTTTCTCTACAATGCTTATAGAGCTCATAATTAAATAGGTGTTCCTGGTGGGGCAGCATTTAGAGTAGTGGACTAGTCTAATTGTTTTATATTTGAAATAATTATAAATATAATTATTGTACTATGTATATAGAATACAATAGGTATTATAATTAAGTGATTAACATAATTTTCTTTTGAAATTTATGCTAAAATGTTCGTGCATTGAATCTTTCAGAAAACCCATCTAAAATGAAATGTTTTTGCTGCTTTACAGCATGTGTAAAACCCCGTTATAAAGTGCCTAGTCTGATCAGTAAAATGAAGTCCTCTGATAGGAGAACCATCCATTAAATTCTGTAATAGGTAGACTAATGTTTAATAATTTCTTTACTTCAATATATTTTGTATTTCTTCATATTTTCAAAAATCTGGGCCAAGATTTCAAAAATAAGTAGTGGTTTTGGTTTTCCTAGGTTTTGAGTGCCCAAATGAAGATGTCTGAAAGTGTCCTTATTTTCTGAAAATTATGCCCCTTTAAGGTGTATGAAATTGGGACTCAAAATCAATTTTGAAAATCTTAAGGTCCATCAATCGCTATTAGCCAGGATGGGCAGAGATTGTGGTCCCTAGCCTCTGTTTGCCAGAAGTTGGGAATGAGCGACGGGACGGATTACTTGATGGTTCTGTTTCTTCCTTCGGGCACCTGGCATTGTCCACTGTTGGAAAACAGGATACTGGGCTAGATGGACATTTAGTCTGATAGTTCTTATGTAAAACCTGATCCGTAGTCTCTTGCTTTGCATCTGGGCAGAACTGTAGAAACAGTAGACCAAAATCAGCCCTGCCGAATGTGGATGCAATTTCTGTTCAAGTCCATTGCACTTGCACCTTCTTTTGTAAAAGGAATAATTTGGGCTGAATGCACTTAGTCCTGGGAGTTTGCGGGCAAGGGCACTGTGTATTTCTTTCTCTAGAGACCCTTCTGGCTGTGGTAGAGGGGCAGCATTGACTGGCTGCCAAAGGAGATCTGTGAATCAAAGATCTATCTATCTTTATCCAGAAGGAATATAGCAGTCCTGTAGGTTTAAAGTAAATAAAATTATGGCGAATTCTTGGGTGGCTTTGGCAATAGGGCAATCTATGCCTGAAGTTTCTTGGGTGCTTGGCTCAGATCTTCCTTTTTGTCTCTCTATTCCAGTTAAACTCAACTATTCTGCACAAGCCATGCCCTCTCTTTTGTTTGGTTTTCTTAGTTTCTCTCTGTTGCTTATAGTAAACATACCTACTGTATATATTGTGATGTTGGAGAGCAGCACCACTGTAAAAACTTTCCCACAGTGAACTCCAAGTGGTGGTGTGCCTTCAAAAAATAAATTCAACTTTCATGCTGACAAACAGTTTTCAGGTCCTTTAATGTCCTTCCTCCAAGACTGCAGCAGCAATCTTAGAGTGTACTTCACTACAAATCACAATGTTAGATAAGAATGTCCATACTTAATTTCCTGAAACTATTCAGCATTTGTTTCTGTAACAAACATGCTGGCTGACTGAGTTTGTTAGATTAAAGTAAGAACTCGGGTCAAGGTTCAGTTTAGTTGTTTACCATTTCAGAATCTTAAGTGTTCTTAACTCTTTCATGTGTGTTTTTCCCATCCTTGTTTTGAAAACCAAACATATTTTTCTCTTTGAAGAAGCTTACAGGGAAATGTGCAGCAAGCTTGCTAATTCATATGTTTTTTCCTAAATCTTAAAAGATGCCTTTCAATTCTAGTATTGAACTGTAATATGTCCTGTATTATTTTAGTTTTCAAAGTATTCCTTAATAATTGACTTCCAAAGAACAAAATATAATGCAGGGGAGGAGCAGGAAGATTGTAGCCATTTCTGTGATTTTGCTGTTTAAAAGGAATAGGGACACTGGTTATGTTGTTATATATTTAGGGTTAGATTGAGCCTCATACTAAACTTAGTATAAGGAATGGTGTGCAGCTGTGCCTACCCAGGAGAATGCAGCATCCTACCCAGGAGAATGCAGCATCCTACCCAGGATGCGAGGGGGAGGGATAGTGGTTTGAGCATTGGCCTGCTAAATCCAAGGTTGTCAATTCAATTCTTGAGGGGGCCACTTAGGGATGTGAGGCAAAATCAGTACTTGGTCCTGCTAGTGAAGGCAGGAGCTGGACTCAGTCACCTTTCAGGGTCCCTTCCAATTCTATGAGATAGATATATCCCCTGTGGAAGGAGCTGATGCTCAAAATCACATTTCCTTTCCTGCTTCCTCTTTGCTTTTGGGGGAAGTCTCCTTAGTACAGTTTAATTCTTCCATTGTGCCAGCTCCACTCTGTTGGCTAATGCATTACAAGGATGGAGCCTTGGTTCCATCCACTGTCTTCCCCTGTTTTTCCCCTCCCTACTCACCTGCCTGAGGTAGTGAGAAGTGGAGGACTACTGGATGCACATGCTTGTGGTAATGCAGTATGTATGTGTGCTTACTTCAGTTTACTGTCCTGCATGACCATCTAGGGTAGGGTAGTATTCCAGGAATTAAATAGAAATTCCAGAGCAAAACAGAAACTAAATCTGTACTTTTTTTTTTTTTTTTTTTTTTTTTTTTTACAATAGTGTCTTGCCCTAGGAAGTAAGAAATAAAAATATGTAATCATTTATATACATGTTGGTATACAAATATTTAGCAAAAACATTGAACAGTGTCTGCTGGTTTTATGTGAGGTTTATTTGCAGCTGTGGTTCTCTGTGCTTTGTCATATTGTTGACTTAAAGTGGATGAGTAAGGTTTCACAGTGTAGCTGATACAGCATCTCTCTATATTAACCTGTTGACAACAGTGTCCAGATTAGAACAATATTTGGTAATGAAAATGTTGGTTTGTATAAGGTAATTGGGGCTGAATCAGTGAGTGGAAGCCTTTTTTAATTTTTTTTTTTTTTATGTTGAGCGGCTTTGGTTCAGGCCCATAGGTAGTATGTCACTGATATATTAAGAGGGTGTAGAAACATTTTAGTAAATGGATGAAACATGCCATGGAAAGTTTTTACCAGATTTAACATGTCTTTTGTTTATAGAAGTATAAAAAGTAATTTCAATACCCAGTGAAATACAGAACATATCTTTTTAAAGGTTATGGACTGTAGTGTGAGAGTGGATAACAAGGTAAAGTGGATTATCTTTATCAGCTGATCAAACAGAAAATAACTTTTTGAATCAAGTGTGTTGTGGGTTGACATTTTTCCTGGAGCATATATCGGTTGCTTTAAATTATAGATATTAGTTGATATAGAACTGAAAGTGTTATGGAAAATCCAGCTGAAATTTAACTGTTTGACTGAATTGCTCTTTCTTGCTGATGTGCTGATTTTCTGCCCTGCCCCACAGCTCCACTAATTTTGAAAAAGGGGATACTTTCCATAGTTCCCCCCGCTTCGTTCTGAGTGTTTTTTAAACGGCTGTCCCCCTTAGCTTTCCCACCATTGAATGGTTGGTTTGTGGGGGCTCAAGTGTTTTAAGGTGACCAAATTAACCTTCACAAAACAAAACATGATCTGTTGCCTGTATAATTCTTTGACTGACTAATGGGCAGAATAGAAGAATCCAAAACCTTTTCTGCAAAAAATGTTTGAAAAGTCAGTTTGTACTAAGGGTATTTGCAAATGAGAGTTCAACTGTATGTCAAATAAAGATGTATTTCACTTGCTTCATACCCAAAAAACTTTGTCATGTGATTTACTGTTCGACACATGGCAAACCTTCTACACCATACATATGTGGTTTGATTTGCCTTCGACTTTTGACTTCTTATTTTTAAATTTGCATGTTTCTCACAAATACAAGTCCCCCCCTTTTTTTTGAGCACTCTTCACTGTGATATTCCTCCATTAATGTGGTATAATTTTGAGAACAAGAAGTTTTGCAGAAGACTAGCATGAAAGGAATGAATGTTGAGACATTAAATGTTTACAGATCATTTTAAGTGGATTTAATCCACAACAAGTAACAAAGTGGGAACATTTAACTTCAAAGCACATCTGGCTGCTGTTACAAAATCAGAAAATGCAAGACTTAGGCCATAGAACGTATTAGAGCCACATTTCCACCCCCACGCCCCCTTTTGTAAACAACTAGCATATACCTTCCTTATTCAAAGCGGTGCTGAAATTAAGCAAGGCTGAAAATTATTGTGTTTCATGCCCAAATAAATTATGTCAATTGGTTGTAAATCTTTAACAACTTTTATCTTTAAAAAGCTAAGAAGAATTGTTTACAATTTATGTGAAACGTGTGGGATGTTTAAAAAGCACTTGCACCCTTGAAGCCTGATCCTGCATTCTAGTTTCCTCATAACTTTCCTTGAGGTTAATTGAATCTTAGAATATGTAGGTTTGGCCCCCCAAAAATAGCTCTGGGGCCAAGAGTGCCTTATCCCTTGGAATCTATGGAGGGCTGTCTGCTCAATCTTAGATCCATGCTGGTGGGGAGGATTTGGCAGGGTGAGGTTATCGGTAGGGACAAGACATTATGAAGAAGCAGAGAATTATGGCTACAGAGTTGGTTATTGGAACAGCAGCTTTTGTCTCTCCCTCTCCTGCACCTTCTATTAAGTTTTCTGTTTTTTTAACTTCTGTGCTTGCTCTTTTTTCATTTCGCCTCATCCTTCAGTCTACTTCTGCTTTCCTTTTTCTTTCTCCCCTATTTTCTCACTTTCTCTACCACACTCATTTCATTTGATCTCCTTTCCTTACACCAAGGATATGATGGTCTCTCTTGTTCACCTTTGTCTGTTCATAATCTGCTGTCAGCCCAATGTGAATTGGTAGCTTCCTTGGTAATTTTTAAGGTGATGGTGTCCCTTCAATTCCATTATGCTGGAATATTTTTGGAAAGTCCTGGCTGCACTTATTTAAATGTACAATCATGGTTTTTATGATGAAAATGGATAGCAAGGAAATAATGTCCTCATTATTTTAATAAGTGGATGTGGTCATTGTAAAAAGTTGAACTTTGATTTTTCTTTCTGAAATACAGTGATGCACATTAAATAATACAGGAAACTTTGTTTAAAAGAAGGTCTGGTTGGTCTGCTATCATAAATTCCTGCAAGGTAAATAGTGATGGGTTATTTAGAAAAAGGCTTTAATGTTTTAAACTATTGGCTTGGCTATAATGATGATCTTGAATGTATATAGCACCTTTCATCCAAATGGAACCTAGAATGTTTAAAAACATTACTGTGTGTGTAAAATATGCTGACATTGCACATCTTTGAGCTATAGCCACCTCTGGGGTGATATGACAACTTTTGAGCAGCACATAAGAATATAACATAATATTTTAGGACAGGAAAGAAGAATACCATGTCAGATTGAAGTTACTGAGAGATTAAGCCTCCTTCTTTCATTTATAAATTCAAAAAAGTGGCAAGTACTCTTGATATATTTCGTATTTGCCATGCCTGATAGATCAGTTTAATCTTCTCTAAAAATAAAGGACTTGAAGTTGTAAGATGTGTATTGCAATCACATTTTCATTCCAAATCTTCATACCACATTTGAGAGATTATATTCTTGAAAGCATTTCCTGGATATTATGCATTCTGTGTGATGTGATGTTAGAATCTCATAATTAGAGAAAATTAAGTGAGATATAGCTGTCTGATAGAGGAAGTGGTTTGTGCACAATGTTTCAAATGCTGTTCTTAAAGTTTGTGATTGAAAGGGCTGCTGTAATTATACAATACTTTAAATGAATTTTTCTTTTAACAATGAGTTCAGTGTATGATCGTTGTTTGTGTAGTCATATTGTAGTCAATTATATTTTTTGGAAAAAACACTACGTTGAATTTCTCTCTGTTTAACCAGTGGAAAGCCAGATTAACTCCACTGAAGCTAACAAAGTATATTTGCATTTACATTTACTTTTGTAAAGTTTGGCCATAGTTTTTTAAAGTTACTTTATAAGAAATAATGATGAAAAGCCATGTCACATGGTCAGTAAGCTGCTGTTGTATAATGTCTTGTTTTCCAGCTAGAAAATCCAAGATATTTGAGAGAGAAGCCGATACCTCTGTCTCTGGTAAGTGTTATATTCCCTTGATGATTTATGGAGGTAGACTGCATTTTGTCTTTTATATTTTTCACTTGAGAATGATTCTCCTCAAGGTAATGCTTTAAACTTTAAATATGATCTTTCTCATTGAATAGATGACACCCAAAATGGGCTTGGGAAAAATTAGCACTTTTCGAGATGAACAGTCACTGTTTCGCATGCACGAAAAAGAGGTAAGATACTTCTTAAGTATCTGGATCTTTAAATGTCCTAAAAAAAATTTTCTTTCTAGTGAAATAAGTGATGGTTTGATCAGCAATCTCTGTTCTTTCTAAGAAGAGAGGGTATATAATAAAAAACAATATATGTATAGTAGCAGTGTAACTATGGATATGCTGGAAATCTTGCTTAAGACAATATACTTCAAGGTCACTGAGTTTGTGCTAAGCAAATAATTTTACAACAATTTAGGAAAAAATGACACCCTCAATATTTAAAGAAAAACTGTACATTGGTAGCCCTTAAAAATGTCAATTAATTTCCTTTGGTCCTGCAAACACTTACACATTATTAACTTTAGCCATGTGATCAGTCCTATTAAATTACAGTATAATACAGAGTCTAGTAACTGTATCTGTTTGACTTCAGTAGAATTGACCAGTGTTCTGAAGGGTGACCCCTCTATTTTAATTCATGTCAGTACATACAAAATATGTGCTTTTGGAAATTTATATATAGCATAAACATCAACAGCTTCCTCCTTTCTTCCCCTAACTTCCACCGAAGTGTCCTGTGAAACCGAGGAATGATATCTGGAATATATTGGAAGGCTGAAGGAGAAAGGTGTCATGGGATGTGGGAGGTGGACAAGAGACCTAGGCTGTAAGAATTATTTTTGAAAATATGTAATGTATTAAATAATGTATCACTTCCTATGAACATAAATTAGGGGTATAATAGAATCTGGTGGCATGAACAAAGCACTCAAGCTTTGCTCTTATGGCTGATATCTTCGCAAGAGCCCCTGGATGGAATTCACAGTCTTATTATGTACAATCTGGGGTACTGTAAATGGGCGAACTCACCCCCGCGGCGCCTCCTGCTGGTTGCTTCAGGGAATTAGCTCGAATATGCAGCTGGAGTGCCCTCTGCAGGCCGGTGATCTGCCTTCTGGCCCCGTGTCCCTCCCTGGACCCCGGTGCCCCTTTTACATGGGGTGCTGCCCCCCTGGCAGTAACCCCTTTCTCTTAGGGGTTTCCCCTCCCCAGGGAACCCCCCCTCTATCCCCACTTTGCCTCAGGGTCTTGGCAACTGCCCAGTCATTAGCTAGCCCCACACCCTGGGGCAGACTGCAGTGTTAGCCTCTCATCATTGGCAAAGGGGTTTGGTCCTGCTGCCTTGGCCTACCCCTGGGTTGCACCCTGCAACCCCCAGTACCTCCTAGCCTACTGCTAGGCCACAGCCTGGGGCTCTCCAGGCAGGAGCTCCCCAGCCTTTCGCCAGCCCTGCTTCACCCTAGGTACCTTGTCTCAGCAGCCAGACCCTTCTCTCTGAACGCAGAGAGAGAGAGAGACTTGGGCTCCTGGCTTCTCTGCCCTTTTATAAGGGCCTGTGGCTCAGTTTGGGGCGTGGCCCCAGCTGCAGCCACTTCCCTAATCAGCCCAGCTCAAAAGGCTGCTTGCTCCAGCCCCAGTCCCTTCCCTGGGCTGTTTTTAACCCCTTCAGGGCCGGAGCAGGGATCCACTCTGCTACAGGCACATTCTTCCTTGTACTATAAAACCAAATCCTTTAATACGGTAACAGGGAAATCTTTTTATGACATGCTTGTACCTATATTATTGTGACGTCTTTGCCATTCCATCTGTACATATTCTATTTCACTGATGCATGTTAGCAACTTGGAGACTAGGCAAATACTGTGCATTCTATTATGCTCTGTCAGCCTAAGAAGCTGCTAGACTAGCAACTTGAAAATATTAGTGTTCTGAGGGTTAAACTTCCAAACCTTCAGCTAAGTGTTTGAGATCCATAAAACGTGTACATTACTTCAGCCTAAATATCCCACAGTTCTGTTCTCATGTTGTTTTGTTTGTGGAAGATTACAGTATTCAATTTTCATCGATCAGGCCGTTCATCAGATAATACAGAGATGGTGTGTGAGATAAAAGTAGCAGGCTGCAAATTTGATTCTTTAAAATAACATACTGGGGTGCGTGGGAGGGCAACTGTCTCCTCTATCCTACTCCTTTGCCCTCGAGCTATCAGGCAATTATTTGAGTCCAGTATGAGATAGATGAGTTTGCTGATCATATGCCTAACCCCTGGGAATTTGACACTTGAGCTGAAATCCCAAACCATTTGTGTGTGGGATGAGAAATGCAGATGGAGGTGACTGTCTATCTGAGACTTAGTTACTCACTGCCCTGAGAACAGCTGGGTTAGATGTCATTGGCTTCCTGGATGCTGGGCTTGGGTTTACACTTAGCCTGCCAGCACTGGATGCTGACTGCTAGCTGAACCATTTTTATAATTTTCCATTTTAAATTCTAACTAACCAAACCGGTCCTCAGGCTGGCATGGGAGAGTTTTAAAAAGCAAACAACCTCCCCTTCCACTCTATTGGATATTGACCTATTTTATACAATGGGAAAATCCCTTCCTCTTCCTGACCCCAAAAAGGCAATCTGGTTAGGCCCATGGTGGACCAGGGACTTCTAGCGAGGCAACTACAAAACAGGGTGAATTTGCGTGAGTGCATGCTTTGTGGGCTGGCTTGTAGCTCACATCCAGGAGAGGGCCTGTTATCCTCCTAGGAGGAGGAGCTGCATGAGCCAGTCAGCTGCTCCTGCCTGCCCTGAATAGATCAATCAGAGCTTGAGAGGTATCACTGTGATACTGCCCAGGGATACTCAGGCACCTTGCTACCACCTCTCTTTAGGTTGGGGAAACCTTGTCTGTATCTTCCAGGGTTCAGCTCCCTAAGTGTCCCAGTCACAGGCAACACAAGCGCTCCCTCTCAGACCACGTGGGCTCTGCTGTCCCTCATGTGGGCTAGTGATAGGCACACTCCAACCCCTGAGTCCTCTGATCATCACCCCATGGTATCCAGCTCCTTATCCCTTGAACACTCACAGAATTATTGTACCTGCTCACAAAGGAACAGTGCAGTACAGCACAGCTTACTAGTTATACCTTAGACCCCCATCTCTGCTTAACACAGAGCACTTACATGTGTGTATAGTGAAAATAAGACTAAGTTTATTTAACAAAAAACAGAGTCAAATGATAGCAAACAGAAACATTGGAAACAAAGGATGACATATAATATCAGAACATACATTTTAGAGCCTAAACTCAACTAACAAGATATCCTCTTGTCTAATAAGGTACTGCTTACCTCAAAGTCTTTCTCAGAGCATTTTTCAGGATGGCTGAGACTTTTTTCATGAGATTAGCCCACGGGCTACTTGCCTTCCCAGAGAAAGGATAGAATCAAAGATGCCAAAGCATCTTTCTGCATCCCAGATACATCAGACCTGTCCTTTTTTCTTCACTTATAAAACAGGATTTTCACCCTGCTGTTTACCTATTCCTGTTTATTTTCCTTCTGAAGTCCCCTCAATTTCTTCATTAGCATTTGATTCAGTATGCTAATTGTCTTCTATTGTAAGAATGGTTGGCTAGGGGGATAAATGTCTCCTACCTCCTATTCTGGTGGAGTCTGTCTCAAGGCACATTACCTGTGCGTGACCTGCCTTATAAAAGTATATGTATGTGTATATATACATAATCTCCTTACGTATTATCCATGAATACATTTCTCAAAAATTTTGATGGTCACTGCGATACAGGCTTTCAGGAGAAATCTTCCATGACACTCTTTGGTGAACTAGAATGTAAATACCAGACCCAGGGGAAGCCTGTAACCTTTATGCACCCCTGTTTCCTCTGCCAGTTGCCATCAAGGGCTCCTTGGGTTGCAATCACCTACCTTTGTTCATGCTTTTCCTGTGTGCCCAGGAAGGCATACTTTCTATGTGTCCCCACCCTCCAGGCCCTGAAAAGAACCTTACTATGTCCATCTCCTGCTGGTCCAACAGAAAACCTCACCCCTTGTTTGGTGGCAGGGGCAGTTCTTAATGTCACTATAATAAATAGGATATTGATTGTTAACCAGTGATGTCTAGAACCTTAGCTGGTGTAAATCCAGTTTTTCTCAATTATGTTTCTTCTATTATCCTTCATCAGAAATGGCTGGCATTTTGTGAGATGGTAGGAGATGTTTTGTATCCATGTCCAGGTCTTTTCATGTTATATCAAAGGAAAAAAGAAAACATTTTTTTGTTATCATAATGGTAGTCTGCATATGTTAGATACACCTGCTTTTTACTCCGGTTTTGATTCCATGTTATTTTTAGATGTTTATTATTGGATGCTGTTCTAGTAATTTTTCTTTAGAATGTGTTACGTGAATAATTAAGAGGAAATGGTCACTTTTAATTATGTCTTGCATGTAATGAGATCTTTGCTTTTTAAGATGACATTCTGGTACTGGAATAAACATCTGAATGCTACCATGTTTGAGCACTGAAAGAGAGAGAAAGCTGTGAACCTGTTCATTTATTGCATCTAATTCATTCTGAATTTTTTTTGTGGTTTTGTGTGTTTCCACACCCTGGGTCTGTGTGTGTGCACGCTGTACATGGAGTGCTTTTATTTTTTATGTCTTCTCTGAGACATTTGAAAATGCATTGTGAGTTGATGGGTAGCTTGAAATGTGTCCTGTAAACATCCTGGCCCAAAAAAGAATTGACTATTTTGCTTAGTAACCCCATGATAATCGTTTTGTGATACCCTCCCTCCCAAACCCCATGCAGTAATGCTCCTTACAAACAGTACAGCAGAACTCTAATTATATGACTAGAATGATGGATGTGAAACCTATTCTGCATTTACAATTTTTTTTTTCAAAGCAACATATTCAGGTCTGAGAACACCACTTACATCTGACTAGAATAAATACCCTTGTAAATGTGATGTTTTTTGGTTAACTTTTAAAAATCTGCACATTTGTACTTTATAGCCTTTTTTTATAAAATGTTTCTCTCTCTTCCCTCACCCCCTTTTTAAAATTCATATTGTATTTATTTTACCTTAACATACCAAATCCTGCTTGTCTCAACAAATCTTATTAGTCTGTTGATGTTATTATATTTTATTCATTTATTTTGGGTTTATGAAATATCAGTCTACTCTATGCTCTGGGCTCCCTTGTGTAAAGACTGTCTATATAAAATAAATACCTTGTATTTTGTAACAAGCTGCTCAGCTGACTATAATAATTACGTGAGCATCAGACAAAAGCAGCAAATATAATGAAACAAATTGCCCCCATTCAGCACTCCTCCTAATTCATAAGGAAAATGATGGGCCTTGCACATTGTCCAGAAAGTTAATGACTCTAGAGCCAGTGGACCAAGTTGCGGGAAAGCAAATTCCATGACGTATTTAAAAAATACAAAAAAAAAAAATTTACACATACTTAATTTTAAATATATAAACTACATGGTTGTAAGATTAAAGCACAAGTACGTAATTCAGTAAACTACTCATAAATACTTAGAACTGCATAGAACTCCAAATCTATTAGCCAGAGTTGGAAAGGATAGGGCCATCATCTGCAAACAATCAGTCCTCCCACCCTTTGATAGTGGATATGTTTATAAGAACAATAAAACTTAGAAATGTCTTAACTTTATATGTACATGAAGCCTAATCCTAAAGACAATCAGTAGAAAAAAAAATCTTTGGCCTAGACACGAGGAAGAACAAAATTGGGTAGCAATACTTCCATGACTAATGAGGGAATTAATCTGAACAGCTGCTCCCTATCAACAGCTACTAGTCCAACTCGATACTCAGTCACATTGTGTAGACATCACTTTTCCTGCCTTGCTTTGGTATTGCCTAGTCCTTTGGATTGGCAGTATTCAAAACCACCAGTTGTGCCAGGACATGGTAAGACAGGTTTCATTAAAGGTGGAATAGAAAATAATAATAATAATTAATAATCAGAAGCACACACATGTCAGCTGAGTAATATTGTGAACTGCAAATAGCAGGAATTCACACTAAGAGCCTCAGTAAAACACTCAACAAGTGATTCTGTTGAAATTGCAAATTCTCCTGCAAACCACGCAGTGGGGGATCCAGTCCCTTTTGCTAATGGTACTGTACTGTGGGCTATTTTTAACTTGAAAGGTTATAGAAAGTATTTCACAATCACCATATGCTTACTATTAACCAAGAGGCTTAAATGTGTTTTCTTCTTAGTTTGACTGTGAAGCTCAGTTAAAAGTGAGGCCTTTTCATTTAGAGTATGGAAAAATATTAACAGAAAAGTAGTGCTATACAAAGAAAAGTTTTTCTAAAGATTTAGCTTTTTTTTTAAACTTCTTTGTGGTAAAAGGGGAGAGCATTAAATAAAATAACTGTGGTTTTTTGCTTTTAACCTTTAGCCCTTCATTCATAAACCTTCCCTGCACCTGTTTTAACTCTCTAATGCCAAACACATGGCCATTTTCAATGATAACCACATCACAGAGTTGTTCAAATATGAGCATCATCAGGCAGCGGTTTGTAGTAGTTTTCCCCCCAATGCTTCTGACGTGGATTAAACCATTTGGGAAACTGTCATCACTAAAAATCTTGGATTCAAACAAGGAAGAGGCAACAAAACAAGGGCAGATCAGTTTTCAGCAGTTCAGAGCAACTGAGAACAGATGGCAGGAATGGCTCATCTTGAGGAATAGGCAAGCTCCCTTTGAACTTCACCTCCACCCATCCTGAATGCCACCCACCCATGGAGTGAAAAAAGGAGTGAAGTCCTTATTTATGTTTTTCAAAAACACAAAACTGACTGTGTTGTTAAGATTTGATTTTGAACCTCTTGTGGAGTGGAAAACAAATCTATTTATATGAATCTACTATTTTAGTCGTTGTGGGTAGCCCCCAATCAGTTTCCTTGACATAAAATACTTCATTTTGGAACTACTTTGTGTTTCTTTAAAAGGCTTCTTCTGTTTCATATTTTTTCAGTTTCATATTTTTATTCTTTGCTAGAACATTTTTTATCTTTGTTACCTTTATTATCTCTCTACAATAGATTTTTTTCCCCCAGTAAGCAAGGTATCTAAACTCAATAAATGCTCAACAGATCCGAAGCAGATATATTTTAAGTCACTTAACATTCTGCTTTTTTAATGTTACTAGAATGAAAATAACTGTCAATAAAAATTTTGTCGAGACAAACTTTTATTTATTTATTCTTTTAATCTAAAGGTTATTATAGTACAACCATGAATTCTACTGTAAGAGTATTTACAGGGCTTGTGAAGGTAGCCTAATTACAGTATATTCTCTATAGTGCTGCTCACCGCTGCTTGGTCGATTGTAGATGAGGCAATTATTGAAGGCTATGCAGAGTGTAACAACTATGTTATGAAGCTTGATATGTGACTTGTGAGACAGGGAGGGGAAATATGCAGTGTAGTTATCACCATGTTGGTTCCAGGATATAAAGCTACATCTACACTGCACATCTTATAAAAGCGAGTCTCTGCCACTGCAGTTGCGCCATTGTAAGTTGCACTGTGTAGCCGCTCTTTATCACTGGGAGAGAACTCTCTGTGACATTTTTATAGTTAAATGTCTACAAGGTTTGAGATGTTGAAAATGGAATAACTCTGTCACCTTGTGGACACTTTGACTTGCATTTTGAGGATTGGCAAATGTAGAGTCCATCCCTCATTCAAGAGAGAGAGAGAAGAAATGGGTTGAAGGGTGAGTAGAAATGGAGGACTACAGAAACTGGGACTCAGATTAAAGAGAAGAGCTAAAATAAAAATGTCAAGTTAAAGAAGCAAGGGAATTACAGAAGAAAAATGAACAAAGCATTTTAGAAAGATGAAAATGATAGAAAAATAATTCAAGGAAAACGGACATTGAACAAGAGTGAAGGAAAAAATGGATCAAACAGTGGGGAAAACTGGCTGGATGACCCAGATACTGGGACTCTGGTCTTAAATCTGGCAGTGTGATTCACCGGTCTGGCTTCTCCTTTCATTAGTTTTATGAAGTGGTCAGTGTGAATGAACTTTTTAAAGGTTTTGATTCTTCCTCTTAATAGCTTTATTCCATGGGAAAATATTTAAACGTACAAATTAGGCATTTAATGCATACTTGATTAAGAGCAATTAATAAAAACTAATTTGATGACAGCATTCTAAAGGATGACTCTTGTAATTAACCAGAGCTTTTAAAAATGTAAAATTAAAATTGCTACGCTTTAGGCTACATCACGGAGCAGACATTTTTCTCTTCATTAAAATCAGATATTTTTGCCAAGAATGTTATAAACTATGTCAGTATTGTTGTCCTATAATGGTGTGTATATTTTTTATAGGTATCTATACACATATACACACACACACACGTTGATAATATATATATAAAAGCCCACATAACACACATGAGGAACCTTAAGAGCCCGAAGCCTGGCCAAAAGGTTTAAGCCAATCTTTGTTGCTGTATTGTTTATATTTGCGTTAATAAAACCAAGCTCCAACAAGGGGCTGAGTTTGGACTCTCCCTAATATGTGAACTGTGTTAGAGAGCAGGTTAGGAAAGGCATCTGCTCACATGAGGTTTGCAAGGCTGTCTTCAATTCAAAGGTAAAGAAAATCTTTGAAAATACAATATAAATGTGATTCAGGCCCCAATCACCATTGTATACAAAGTAATCTTTCATGAACTTTATTTATTCTTAAAAGCAAAAGAATTTTTTCTAGGAGAGGAAAAAATCATTGCACTGGGTATTTCATCACAAACTACTAAACAGTTTATTAAGAGTATGTTTTTAGCTTAGTGTGTTAACCTGTATTCATTTATGAAGAAATGTAGCTGGGGTAGAAAATCATTGTACAGGGTTAAATTTTCTATATGTGCATTCTGCACATAAATTACACAACTGTAAAACGCCCGGAATCTCATATCAGTTGCTGATAATTAGGGGCCCTTAATCTATGCATAGACTTGTTAACTCATTTATAACTTCCATTGTATCCATATTCAAATAATTTTACAACCACAAACTTCATTCTTTGTTGCTTGCTTAAATCATAAATAGAGACATATAGTACCAGTCCTGCGCTACTTCTTCTGTTTATCTTCTCTATATAGCTTATTTATTTTTGCATTACTATTAATTATTTATTTTACAGTAGCACCTGGAATATCCTACCAAGATCAGGGCCCCTTTTTCTATGCACTGTTATGTGCATGAAGACTGTTCCTGCACTTTAGACCTTAGTCTAAATAGACAATACAGACGAAGAGTGAGATCCATGAAATATTATTTCTGCTATTTTACGAATGATGAACTGAAGGACACTGGGGTTAAGTGATCTGCCCACGAACACATAAATAGTCTGTGGCAGCACTGGCAGTTAAACCCAGATCTTCCAAGTCCCAATCCAGTTCTTTATTCAGACATAGACATTCAGATTAGGAGAATCATCATGCAATGGCTTATATGCACACATAATGTCCATTATTGAATACGATTGTTTCATCTGTGGGTGGGGAAAGCCTGAGGACTGCAGAAAGTAACATATTCAGAGGCATTCCCTCCTCCTGTCCTGTGTCTCTTCACGGTATCCACGTGAGAGGTGCCTTACTCCTGCATACCTTATGAAATGTACAGGAGTAGGGTGAGTGCCTCAGTCTCCTGATGAGCTTTAGAAACTTGGTGAAGGGGCCCGCTCGAGCCCCCACAAAGCTTTAGAGTGCTCTTCAGGGGCCACCTTTTATGAAATATTTAGGAAGCTTGCTTATTCCAGACAAACCTAAATTGAATAGTTTGACCCCTGACTTTGGAATTCATTTTGGTTTTTAATCTAAAATAGCTCAGATCCAAAGATTGAGAGGGCTCATTGTGAGGCTCATTGTTTTCCACAAGCACCTGAAAACAGTATAGGGGGAATTGTGATTTCAGGAGTGGGGAATTTTTGAAGGGCCGGGGATTTGTGGTGGGTTATATTAAATTGCTGTTCTTATGACATATTTTTCAGGACTTGTCTACATGTGGAGTTGTAATGGTTTAAGTGGAGATGTTATTTGAAACTCTTTTAGTTAACGCAGTGAAAAAGTCTGTGTGGACACTCTTATTTCAATTTAAATTAGACTTACTTAGGTCATGTCTACACTACAAAATTATGTCAACCTAACGTATGTTGGCATTCAGCCGTTAGTTATTAAATTGCTTGCGTGCGTGAGAACACTTGGCTCCTTGTGTCGGCGGTGCACGTCCTCACCAGGAGTACTTGTATCAATTGTATTGTCAGTGTGGGGCATTCTGTGATAGCCCCTGAAAGCCTGTAACAGTTGACATAAGCAAAGTGGTGTGTACACTGACACTGCGTCAACCTAATTATATTTACTGTGACTCTACACCAGAGGGGGAGGTGGTGTTACTAAATTGGTGTAGAGAGGTACGTACATTGGCAGGAGCCAGATTTAAATGAAGACACTTTCACAGCTACCTAGATGCAGCTCAGCTTACATCAACCTAACCCTGTTGTGTAGAGCAGGCCTTACATTTACCTTACATCTAATTAGGAATAAACAATGTATACCAAAATAAAAATGTCAATATATGGTTTCTACTAGCTTAACTAAACTAGTTTATTTTAAATTCATACAAGAGTATGAGCAGGCAAGGCCAAAGTACATAAAAAGTATATGGATGGCTGGGTGCCCTTTTTTAGAATTTCTGTAATGCAGAATCAATAAATTATGGATTCCTATTTAGGCATTTAATGGGACTGATGATTATACTTAGGCTTGTCCAATTCTGCTGAGTCTAGTAAAAGGAGTGGGAGGGGAGTTGTTGTGATGGACCTCACAAAGCCTGTTATGGCTTATGGATGGGTTGATCTGTATTTTTTCCAATGTGCATTACTTTGCACTTATTAATATTGAATTTCATCAGCCATTTTGTTGCTCAGTCACCCAGTTTTATGAGATCCTTTTGTAACTGTTTTAAGTCAGCTTTGGACTTAACTATCTTGAGCAATTTTGTAATGTCTGCAAACTTTGCTACCTCACTGTTGGTAGAGGGGGTTGGGGGGGGCTAAAGTCAGGGTGTCCCCTTCCCCCCTGCTCCTACATCCCGCTTACCCCTTCTTCTCCATATAGAGCAGGGTGGGGACAGGCACACTAAGAGAGAGACAGAGAGAGCCTGGGGCAGCAGCTGCTCTCTCAACTTCCTGATCCACTTAAAAAGACAATGGGTTTAAGAGTGGGTCAGCTTATTTAAAGGGACCGTGTGTATCTCTCTCCCACACACAGCTGTCAGCCTCCACCCCAAACCTCACTTTGCCTCCAGCATTTATAATTATGTTAAATATATTAAAAAAATATTTTTAATTTATATGGGGGGAGGTCACACTCAGAGGCTTGCTATGTGAAAGGGGTCACCAGGACAAAAGTTTGAGAACCACTGATTTAGCAGCAAGGCATTCCCTGGGAAATATCCCACCGTCTACCTTTACCACCTCAACCAAGCTTCACAATCATCATAACTGTGAACAGTATTAAATTGTTTGTTTAAAACGTATACTCTCTGTGTGTGTGTATGTGTGTGTGTGCACGTGTCGTTTTTTGTCTGGTGAAAAACATTTCCCTGGAACCTAACGGCCCCCCCCATTTACATTAATTCTTATGGGGAAATTGGATTTGCTTAACATTGTTTCGCCTGAAGTCGCATTTTTCAGGAACATAACTACAATGTTAAGCGAGGAGTTACTGTAACTTGACTTAGGTAGTGGGATAATTGTCTGTTTGCCTCTCTACTCACTATGGCTTTGATCCTGCAGGGGGCTGAGCATGCACAAATGCCATTCACTTCAATGGGAGTTAAGAGAACTCAGCACTTTGCAGAATTGAGTCCAATTGGAACTTTTCACTTAGGCCCTGATCCTGCAGTCTGAACTGATTTTTCCTCTGTCACCATTTGAAGCCAATAAAATTCTGTGTAGGCACAAGATTCCATCTGGATGAATCAACTTTCAGGATTGGAACTGTAAGCACTAATGAGGATGTAATTTTCTGCATTTTAGAGCTCTATTTTTTTTTTCTGTTTATCAAGATTTGCTACCAGGGCTGGCTGCAGGCACCAGCCCAGCAAGCAGGTGCTTGGGGCGGCCAATGGAGAGGGGCGGCACGTCCGGATCTTCAGCAGCAATTCGGTGGCGGATCCCTCACTCCCTGTTGGAAAGAAGGACCAGCCACCGAATTGCCCCCAAAGGCTGAAGCAGCTGTGGTAGAGCTGATCGTGGCTTTTTTTTTTTTTTTTTTTCGCTGCTTGGGGCAGCAAAAGCCCTGGAGCCTGCTCTGTTTGCTACTGTATGTGAACTTTGACAGTTAAACATTTCAGGCTTTTTGGCACTTACTGATCCTCAAGTGTCTTTGCTACAAGTGTTAGAGAATGTTCATGATGTATAAGAAGTGGGACAGTTGTCACTCCAAATAAAACTACTGAATGTTCTTTTACTGCAGCATTTAAGAATTCCTTAAAATATTTAATATGATGGACTATTGTGAATAAAATTACTTTAAGTGACTAAATTTGATCAGGGACAAAACTAATCATTCACTTCAAAAAATTTTCCCTTAAAGTTGAAATCCATGACAATATTAAAAATTAAAACTAAAACTTCAGATGATATTTCCTTTTTTGAAAGACATGAAACAGATCTCCATGTAAATTATGAAGTGACAATGGCTCTAAATTTTTAATTAATTTATAAGTACAAAAGGATGTAAAATCTGTGTTCAAACCAGTGCCTAAGGGATTTTGAGAAATATACTAGATACTTCCTTGTTGGGAAAAATAAGTGGCAGATTGAGAACATCAACCTTTAGAGCAAACACGTTTATATTGGGACATTTAAAAATAATGTCCTGTTAATTCATAATTTGAGTGGCTATCACATTGTTTATAGCATGAGCACGTCCTTTTAAAAAATTTTAAAACTGAAAAACACCCATATGCTGCATACAAATAATGACTATACGATGCCTTTGCTTTGTGAATTAACAATAACAATTTTAAACGTTCTAAAATTTTCCTAATGAAATTTTAATTTTCTTATTTTAATTTCCTGCTGAAAACTATAAATTATTAAAATGCAATTACATAGAAAAGGACTTGCATATCAAGCAGCTCTTTTTATTGTGATTTTGGAATTTACTTAAAATTGCTTAATTGTCGTTTTATTTTTGCTGAGATATGGCACCAGTCTTGCAAAAACTGACACACATGCTTAATTTTATCAGTTTCCCCATCCATGTAGATAGAACCAGTAGTTCTCAACATGTGGCCTGTGGTCTGCTTGCAGCCCAATCAGCACACAGGTGTGGCGTATGTGACATCCTCAGGACCATACAGATAGTGTTGGATGCAGCCCACAATGGTAAATAGGTTGAGAACCACTGAGATAGACCCTTTAGATGTGTGAAGCTTTTCTATCTATGCAGATTGAATTGTAGGGTTAAGCCCAAAGCTAGATATCTACGATTTCAAAATGACAATTACCAAAAATTATTTCTACAACAGAAGTATGTATTTTAAGTAATTTAATTTTAATTTCTTCCTATATCTAACATTATAGTACCATGTGAGTTCTGTCAGTAAGTGAAATAATGTGTAGAGGTTTTATTTTTTTAATTGTACTGATACTTTTGCTATCACTTGAAAAACATCAAGAAAAATGCCCCAGGTTAATGCAAATTCCAGATGGAAAAGCTGTTTTTATTGTGCATTATGTTCTGTTAGGAAGAAAATTATTTACAACATCCTTTAATTTGTAGAATATGTCTGAAAATCTGATAGTTTTATAAATTTAAAACCAATAGAAATGTAGGCAAAAAATATCTGTGCTCCCTAAAAGAATCATTTTTGGAAAATTCAGACACAACAATGGAGAAGCACAGTACCCTCGACACAGAGAAAAAAAGGTAATTTTGCATATAGAAAAAAAATCCATATGCCAAACTCAGATTACTTGTTTGTTTACATAGAAACCCAGATTCATCAAATGGAATGAGTCAAACCTCTGAGAGGTACCCCACTTGGTTAGTGGTTAGGTGCTTTGGGGGACCAGGAGGAAAGGATGTGTTATGATTAGGCTTGATCATCCTGTTACACAAAGTCAAGGACTTCTCCTTAAGTCTTTAGCTGTGAAGGAAACCTGACTTTTCACCAGAATATCATCTTTGTCAAGGATACCTTCATCTTGTTCCTTGATAAATTATTTGCAGAGTAGTTTGGTGTGGCAATGCAAGCTTTACTGTAGTCATTAATTCCTCTGCTGGTGCAGCTTAGACATACTGTGGTTTTTAACCCCCCAGGAATTTTAAGATGAGATATTATATATAAAATCATCTACAGTGAAGCAACCCTCCTCTTTAAATCTTGAGATTTTTCTCCTGTTATCCTTCAGACAGCTTTATCCTAAATAGCTTAGGCAAAGGACACAGGCTGTGTACCTTCTTATAAGTCTTGCAGAGAGCAGCTTTTTTTTGCTTAAGGCCTAAAGATCAGTCAGCTGTCATGTACAAAGCGCTCTTAGAGTGCCATGCTGGAGTTGCAAAGAAGTCAGCTCCACTGCACTTTAAACTAAGGCCTGTGCTGTGGTCATGGTTGAGAATTTGTCCTGATGTACATGAGTCTCACTTCCACTGCAGTTTTTTGTGTTGATGTACATTTTTCTGTTAATGTCTTGCCTCTTTTATGCTTCAGGATGTTTCAGGTCTTGTATTTCTGTTGGAAAGAATACAGTCAGAGTGATCTATTAACTTATGCCAGAAAAGGAGGTTTTTTGTTAAAAGGGAAAACAAGGGTATGCCACACCAAAATAATCCCCTATCTCCTTTTTTCCCCCCCCATAAAGACCACTAATTTGTGTTTTCTGCTTGAAATCCCTTTAGGACTAAGTGGCAGTACTGCTCTACAAAATCCTTTACTTAACCAGTGAAAAAGGATGGTTTGAGCTCTTGCTTTATATAAAAAACATTTTATCTATCTATATACTTCCTTGCAAGTCTTTATTCATATATATATTATCTCATGGACAGACATACTGGGTTATAAGAAAAGATATGTGGTTAATTTGAAAATAAGAAACTTTGTTTTGCTATTCTCACGTGTTTTATGAGTGCATAGTTGTGGAAGTGGAGAGAATAACTAAATTTTGTAATGTCAACAGTTCAGTACTAAGAATTTAAGAGAAATTCATGCATCAATAAACTATACTCTAATTGTATACATTTACAGAAAATAAACGAGTATAAATAAAGGTTTTATCAGTTTCCTTTTTCTGCCAGTGGCTTTGTGTGTGACTTTCGCAAGTCAGTCATTCTATCTTGCCTCAGTTTATTTTTGGGAATAAAATGAAAACAGTTATCCTTACTCATCTTCATTGTTTAAAAATAAGAGAGTGGGATACAAACTTATTTTGTAAATATAAAATAATGACACCTTGAAATTGTTTCAGAATGGGCAGACAGTAGTTTAATAAATATATAATATACCTAATTCTACTTGATAATTTGGTGCAGAGAAAGTTTGACCTTTTGTTGCTAGCATCAGTTCATGTTTCAACAGATTTTGCCGTATATGTTTGTTTACATACAGTCATGATAGCTAAGGAGAGTAAGTAATGAATTGCCACAGAAAATGTATTGTAATTGAGTTTCCCCATAGGATACTACAACCTCTGCACATTCTTCACTACAGGCCCTGTGGGAAATAGATTCTTGTTCACTTTCTTTGCTGTACTGTATCTTCTATGAAGTTCATGCACAAGTTTAAAGTTCTTAGGATGAAATCATGTCTCCATTGAAATAAACAGGAGTTTTGCTGTTGACTTCAATGGAGCTAGGATTTCAGCTTAATATCCTTGATATATGGTAATTGTTTGCTTAACATACTTGATGTATGGTAATTGTTCCTTTCTTTCCATTTCATGGAAACATAAAGGTGAGGTAGATTTTGAGATTAGTGGGACATCTGATTGCCACAAGAAGCGAAAAATGGAATGTAATAACTACTGTGCATGATGTTAAACTGTTTGGAGCCATAATTTTAGAAGTGTGTAAATAGTATCTAATACTAAATAATGGAGACTTCCAATCATCTATAACTTAAAAAGATTCTCTACTAGATAAAATCTGTTGTTCAAGAGAAGTGCAGTGCAGTACTTCTACAATGATTTAGCATTTGAATTATCCAGATGAAAGACTATATGTGCAAAAGAATTCTTGTTTACTTTTACTTAGACCCATGTATTATGAATTGAGTAAATGGCATTCAGTAGGAAGTTTACTAATTACATGGTAAAGAATTAAGTTTTGTTAAGTTTCATTTTTTATGATTATTAACCATTGTGGATTAATAATTCTTTTTTTGTCTTGGTGTTATGCAGCTGTTGAAAATTTTGTCTTGAGATAAAAACAAGTTGCGCTACTTTATTGGTTCTAACGTTGAAGTTAAAATTTACAGTTCACCCTTCATCCCCCACATCCCCTCCACACACAGTTAGTGAAAAAAATCTGGTGAGTGAACATAAAGTTTTGGCAAAGATCCCAAAAATACTGATATACAAGATGCCACCTCTGGCCTGAAGGTGATTAGTCCAGTGAAGACAAGCAAACAGTGATCAATAGGAGTTCAAAGTATCTCTGAGCCCCAGGCACAAAATAACATGGCTGATCTGCATAGCGATATGTTTATATATCAGATAATTAAACAGATCAAACAGATTGTACTACCTCAGCAAATTCATGTGAAAAAAAATAGTGGCGGGATAAATGCTGGGATTGTGACATATGAAAAATTTGGGAATTACCTAGATAACTGATATTTATGGCAGTAATAGGATGGCCACTAAGAGGTTTAGATTATAGCTGCATTACTAAAGATTCCTGAAACTGCCTTTCTCAAAATGGAGACAAAGTGGGTGAGGTAACGTCTTTAATTGGACCAACTTCTGTTGGTGAAAGAAACCAGCTTTCAAGCTTACACAGAACTCCTACATTTCTGAAAATGCTTTACAGTGGTGTGATGACATAATTGTTTGCTGTTGATGAGTTTTTGAAAATAGGAAGAAAGGAAAGTCTGACTAGGCTCTTAAAAGCTGTTCTGTTGGTATCACCCTCCATGGCTTTAAATAACAGGGGCAGCACAGATGTTTGACATCAGTAATGTTTACATGGCCTTAGGGTTTAATTGCTTCATAGTCTCTGTGAGGAGAATAAACAATGACAGAAACCTAAAGGAATGATATTCAGGCTGTGGCAATGGATAAATTTCACACTTAATTGCAAACTTTTCAACTATGGTTAAATACCTACTCAAAAATTAAGTTCTTTTTCTGTCTCAGGGATAGTGCATTGTGTACTTTCTGTTCTAAGCCATCTCTTAATTAGGAATAAGGAGATGAATCCATATGTAAGTTGTTAGTATACATGGACATCAGTACATAAACCAACAATTGCTTTTCTGATGAAGATGAATGCACTGAGGTCTAAATTGTTTTCATCTGCTTTCTTTCTGAAACACGTGAAAGGGTTACCATTACATCGTTTGTATAATATTTTGTGTTTGCAATATATATTAGACCTATAAAACATAACACAATTTAAGACATAGAAACTGCTGATAGATGAGAGGAGCTGGCACAGAAATACAGTCAGCTATCACCAGTTTAATTTAGTGAGAGGAGATTAACATGATAGTAAGTAAAAGTTGCAGTTAACTTGACTCATTTATGCGCATTTTAAATTTCAGAGATAATCTTTTCTTTAAGTAGCTAGTTAAGACTATTCGAAGTGTAGGGGGAAGCCCCTTCCCTTGCTCCAACCTGCCTCATGCATGCTTAGCCCAGGGACCCAAGACACTGGGATGCAAACTGTAGGTAAGGCTCTGGTCCTGATTAGCATAGACGGGTGGTCAGGACTGCAAAGAGGAGGATGAGCCCTGTCCACAAGGTACTTCTGAACAGTTCCTTCCAATGGATGGTTCCACATTCCTGGCTGGTGAGTGACAGAGCAGGACCGTGACAGCAGAGCTGCAAAGGGCTCCCTGCCTGGCTGTGGGGCTGGTGACAGCTGACCCCTGCAGGTGCAAGGTGTGGGGAGGTCTGAGCACAGACCCTGCTGCTGAACATTTTGTGCTCATGGACGGAGTCATTCAGTAACAGGTTGGTCTCCCCGTAGCCAGGGACTCATCCTACTCTCTGTAGTCCTGGCCAGGAGTGTCTGCTCTGCCTACCCAGGGTCTCAGCCTTCCTTGCAGTTTGCATCTGCTGGAATCAGGTGTTACTGGCCCTGTGGCAACGCAGGGAGCCCTCTGCAGCTCTGCTTTCATGTTCTCTCTCCCCCTCATTCCTATGATTGCAGGGCTGGTGACACCCAATCCCTGCAGGAGCAAGGTGTAGGGGCGGCTGCATGACACCTGTTACTAACTGAAATCAACCAGAAAAAAAATCAATGTTGTGCCAAAATAGAGGTTTGCCAACAAATATAAATTGAATCCTGCCCTGTTTGCCATTACGCCAATCTTTGTGTCATCCTTAAATTTTATATTTACTACCAAATCATTGATGAAAGTGTGTTGGAGTAAAAGTTCATCCCTACTCTAAGGGCTTGCCCCAGGCATATGTACAATTTAAAATCCTATTCAAGCCTTTAGAATAGGACATAAGTAGGACTTAAGTGGTGTATAGTCTTTGTACTGTCCCACTGTGCATCTCTATCTAAGGAAAAGCTTGCAGATGTTCTAAAATTTTAATATTTTTAGGTTTATCACATTAAACAGTTGAGTTAAGGGTTTCAAAATGGCTGTGAAAGATAATACAGCTGTGCTTATGCCTCATGGACATAGAACTGAGTATCAAACTCATAATCTTAAATATTATTACCACAATTCTTCCAACAAGTCAATGAGTGCAGGATTAGTTTAACTTCAAAGATAAACTTTAAAAAACACCCTTTCTTGGCAAAAGAAAATCCTGACACCCCTAATTATTAAAATATATGCCACCTTAAAAACTTGTTAATTAAATATTTGAAATATAGTTTCCCTGTTTTACTTATGTCTCTGATGTGGAGTTACCCAGTATGTGGTAATGACATCATACATGGTGTCAGCTGATCAGGCAGGGCAGAAAAATACTGAAATTTTAAAAAGTACCTAAGGGAGTCAGGCACCCTTTTGCCAATGAGAGCTGGGCATCTAATTTTTGAAAATCCCACCTTGTCTGCACTGTTTCGATAATGTATTTATTTGTTGTAAATGAAATGGAGAATGCTGAGTATTTGGGATTTGTCAGGTAAGAATAGTTTAACCATTTTTTCTAAAATGGAAAAGGATTTGGTAATTATAATCTACCTAAGGTATTTCAAATGTTTCTATTCTTGAGTAATGAGCCTTCTCTCTCTTATCCTAAGCAAGCATTTTCAGAGTTTTTCATACTATATCTCTGGATACATTCATTCGCTAGTCCTCTTCAGATGAAGTTTAGAATCCTTTTCTGCAAAGTAGTGCCAGGTCCTGTTACACTTGAAAGGAAACTCTCCTGGAATTAGTCCACTGAGCTACAATGCACTCTTGCTAATTGGGGAAAACTAGTTGCCAGTGAGAGAGCTTGTTTAACATATATTTGGTACAAGTACATATTATGAAATGTCTAAGCATTTGATTGTCTTGAGAATACAAGCGTCTGTGATACCTGGAAAATCAGGGGAATAGATTTCCTTTCCTCTGGATTAGACATCAGTCCACCCATCTGTGTTGAAAAGAGTTGGATCTGTTGGCAAAAGACTTGGAGATGTTTTCTGGTATAGTAGCTTGCATAGTACTCCAGACCTATTTTGGACTTTGGGTTAGATGTCCTCCTTAGGCATAGTACAGTTAGATGTATCAGTACTTAAATGTGGAGAGTCCTTGATGGAAGGGCTTGCTGCACTTGCCTCTCCTACTTTCAGCTGTTGACAGGATCTATTGCCCGTAGGGTTCTTTTTGTTAAATTCAGTGCAGTAAAGTTGTGATCTTTTAGTATGTGGATGTTTTCTATATACATTTACAAAAAATATCTATAATGGGATATCTATGTGTTATAGTGAACTGATAGTAGCGTATTTGTATTAAATATGTATCTTTATATACATAAAATAAATTAAATCAATTCTTGAAATATTGTGTTTATTTAAACCAAAGAAAATACAGAAAAATAAATGTAATGAATTAAGAATTTTATTCTTTGTCCCAGGGTGCTCCACTCACTGCCAGTATGGTGCCTCCTCGTGATCACTCTGGGGATTAGCTCTTAGGCCAATGCCCCGTCCACAGTTTGCATGCCATCACTCTGGTCTGCAGCTCCTCTTGGTCCAGCACCTGCAGCATCTTCCTTATCACTCAGTGTTCCCCCTCTGGGGTCAGTACGTCAACAGTCCTAGGAAGTCTTCCCATTCACTGCCCCAGTGCCACTCCCTCAATGGCTGGTGGGGGAACCTGGGCCTGCCCTTTACTTCAGGTTCCTGTCCGGGGACCCTCAGCTCAACAGTTCTGGGCTTCCTCTCTTTGCCCTCAGTGCTCCTTCCCTGAGCTGCTTCCTACACTCTGGTTCCACTTCTCTGTCTAGGTGTGCTAGCTCCAAGAACCCTCTCCCCAGGGAGTGACTGCCTTTTCTCTGCAGCTGCCCCAGTCTGTAGCCCCCTTCCTGGCTTTATAGGTCCCACCTGTTCCTGCACAGATGAGTCTGTTCCTAATTAGCTGCCTCCAGCCAAAAGACCTCCCCCCTCCCCTCCACTCCGAAGCCTAATTAGCTGATTGGGCCCACTTGGCCCAATTCTGCTCTTGGAAGGCTAGTGTGGGGCTCTCAAACATATTCTTTTATATAATACAGTTTATCTAGCACGTAGTTAAACACTAGAGGCCAAATCTGTGGGTCCAGCCAAGTTGTGCAAGAGCTGAGGGTGGAGGGAACATGGCTGGGATCCTGTTTTCAGCTGGCTAAGGAGAGTGGTGGCAATTCAGCATCTCTTAGAACAGCTTAAATGTTGGTCTAAGTTGTGCTAATGGGAACAGTCCAGGAAAGAACATTCTGCTGGCCAGCCATTGCCACCCGTGACCCAGCCTGATGTGTCACTAATGAACAGCGGAGGTTGTAGGGCTGATTATGTTGGGGTCAGCTTTCTGGCTGCATTGCTCCCTGAGCAGCAGAAGTAACTAGTTTTAAGTGGGAGAGATACAGTATGGTCCAAAGTATCATTGGTCATTTTAGAAAGTTTTTTGGTGTACACAAAAGAGCTATGATACATGGAGATATAATTCTAACAAGGCTTTTCAAAGGCCATAATAAAAATGTATGAGAGATTTAAATGATCATGTTATCATCTTAGGTATACAACTTGGCCTGTTTACAATGAACAGCAATATCATTGGTATGTTACATGGAAGCTTTTAAATAAACAACAATAAACAAACAAAAAGGCAAAAACAAGATATTTCCAGCTTGCTGATTTGCCAGCAATAATCTTAATGATTTTGTAAGTAAGTGACTCTTTAAAAAAGAAAGTGTGTACAAAATCTGTGAATAGTAGAAACCTACAAAAATAAACATGAGTGAGAGCTGAAGGACATCCTTTGTATAAATTGGAGAAACACCTGCCTAATAAATTAAAGAGCTTTTAGCATGATTTATGTGCATTATCACAAATATTAAAACTTTCTTTTCACACTGTTTTGTTTAAAAATATAATTTTAGCTTTTTGAACAGTAATTTTGTTTCTTTCACCAGCTGAAATCTTCTACAATTTTGTAAACAGTGGGTGCAGATTGAAACTGTTAATGTTTGTATGAAATAAATGGTATGAAAACACTTCAAAAACTGTCCCTGGATTTTTTTTGTATTGTTTATTGAGTAGCAACTCCTCCGCCCACCCCCCCAGCAAAAAAAATAGTTTTCTAATTATGGAAAGTAAATAATCACTGAAGCGCCTTAATATAATTTTATTCTGAAAGTGAATTAATAACTATGAGATACTTTTTCCTTTAAAGCTGGAGATGAAAACAAAAATAATGGAAGCTAAATTTCATGAAGAAAAGCTTAAATTACAGCAGAAGCATGATGCTGATGTTCAGAAGGTAAGAAATGTTTGGATGTTACTTCTGAGGGATGTACAGTACATGAATCTGTAATATTGAATATGATCCTAATAAATAATTCAGAGCTGAATTTAATTGCTTTAGCTCTTTCAGATTAACATTCATTTTGCTTTAAAATAAGATTTTGTTGTTTGTTGCAGTTTGCAAAAATTGATTTGAAAGGGAGATCTCCAATACTGGCAAGAACTTGGAAAAGGAAAGTGTCTCTGTGAAAAGTTATTTAATGTGCTAAGTGATGATATTGCAGATATGGGTGTTTGAAGACAATTTTTTTGCTTCACTACCCATCAGCTTCTGTGGCTTCATCTGATGGTGAAACTGTAAACCTGTGATTTTTATCATTAACTTAGACCATCATCTGATTATTTTTCTTGAAACTCCAGGTCTAATTCTAGCATTCTGTTTGTAAATTTGTATTCCTTTGCTTTTATTAATTTTAGTGTAAAGTTCAGTGTCACTTAAAAATTTTCTTTTTATTTTAATTGTTTAAATGAGTGTACCAAATGCATTTTCTTATCACAATGGTTACAGTACTTGGTTTTACTATTTTATTTTTGACACTATGCTTCAAAAAGTATGCTATTTTAATAAATAGATTTGCGAACTGTTGAACACTTACAATTCAGCTTAACTTAGTTTATCAAACTGTTAGTTTACTTTTGATTCTACACAGCAATAAAGTATCACTTAATAATGGTTACTTTGGGCTATATAGGATTTCTTCTGACTGTGTTGCAAAGCATCACTTTCCAAATGATTAAAAAGACTGTCACCACCTATATTGTTTATCTTAGTATCATGTTTTTTATCATGTTTTTACATAAAGTCACATCCTCTGAGGTAGTAAGTGCTTCTTCGTCCTTAACTCCCATGGAGTTACTGGGAATTGAGTGCTCTGTATCTCACAGGATGAGGTTCATGGGGCCTTATCCTAATTTAGGCTTTACTGAGTGTCTCAGTTTTGTTTTTCAAAACTGAGTCACAGACTTGGAGGAAGTCAGTTGACACAACACTGTGACACATCAAAGACTCCCATAAAGGATGTTAATATTTGGTCAGGTGCATATTTGACTCATCTGTTCTGAAAGCTTGTAAGTGTAACTGGCTAGTGAAGTTGAGAGTCTAAAGGAAACAGCTTTGTAAGAATAAGAAATAGTTGAGATGCCTTCTCATCTCCCTAGTTGTTGTTTTTTCAAACTGCCGTCAAGATTCCATCTTTTGAACTTGTTTTATCATGTTGGGTATGTTTTAGAAGAAGTTAAATAGTTTTGCATTAATCCTTTAATCACAAGACCATTTAATGTAGGTGAGAGTAACATTCTGTTTTGGGGTGGCAGCGTTCTGCTTGTTATAAGTTTTTAGAATTACTATAAGTTAACGTTTAAAACATTTTAAACATAAATATTAAGTTTAACATTGAGTTTATAAGATTCATTAAAATGGTGTCTTAAACTGCAGCCAGAAGCATAACAACTTATATAAATATACATCTTTTTATTTTAATATTCAGATTAGCCAGTACTATAAATTTCGTTTGTACAATTTCAGTGGTAAGTATATTTTTATAAATACAGAGGTGTTTGTATTTTTATAAATACAAATACCTATATAGGATTGTCTCTTGCTGTCAACATATCAAGACAACTTATGTTGTTTAAATCTTTTTTATGAGAATGTGGAAAGAAAAAAGAGTAAAATATTTTTTAAAAATAATCTTGATGGTTTAAGGAAACGAAGGCAGTCCAGATTAGAAGCTTCCATCTCCCTACATATCTGTTGCTTTCCTTCTGTCGCTTGCCTCCAACAGTAGTGCTCTCTTGGGATAGTCAGATACATTCAGTGGAGGGAGGGAAGAAGGTTGAGAAACCAGTGCAAGGAGTTAGTGGGGGTAAAGACAAGCAAAGGTGGGAAATTAGCCAATTATGCTAATGAGTCTGATAGGATCAAAGTACTTCACTGGACAGAGAGAACTGGTGATTTTCTGAAGAATGAGAGTATGGAGATATAATGTTTATATATAACCAAAGAGTGGTTATGGACAATGAAGGTAGAGAAAAAGTTGTCTTTGCCTTTGGATTGTAGATTCCATTGTACATAGAACACCATAGTAAATCTCCATTATAGAGTACTGTCTTTGGCTTGAAAGACCCACAAAACATAGTAAAAGAATTGAAAGTAAATATATAAATGGTTTCAGAGATAAGATAATGGGGAAAGGGAGTTTTTAATGAGATATTAAGGGTACAGGTAAATGTATTGTTGGGAGTGAAAAAACAACTGAATACTATTAAAAGTGTCAGACATGGAGAGGAAGTTGGAGTGGGTCATCAACGTGCACCCTATATCCCCATAGAGAATGTAGTCCTACCAAAAAGCAGGGCAAGGACCAAAAATACTGCCCTTGCTTTTACTTTTGGAATAGCCAATTATATTTTTTTGAGTGACACAGCAGGATCACTTGGTAAGATGTCTTACAGTATTTTAAAATAAAAGAAAAAATTTGTTTACCCACTGAATGGCGAAGTGTTAATTCTTTTATAAGGAAAACGTTGCATCTTTCATTTTCTTCCCTTTGTTTGTGTTCTTTGATGGGATCCCATAGGGATTAATTGAGCATTTATCAATAAAAAGTATGTTCACATTCTTGGATTGTCTTCAAAACTGTTAAATTTACTGTTACAACAACATTATATTGTGTTGGGGCTGAGACAAAGATGCTGGGTCTAGTGGTTGGAGCAGGAGAAGAGTTGGGGAGTCAATCCAAAGATCGGAGCCGGAGTCAGAATTGAGAGTCAAGCTAAAGGTTGTAGCCAGAGTCAGAGGATCAAGCCAAGGAGTTAGAGTGTCAAGCTAAGTGTCAGAGCCAGATTCAGAGACTGGAGGCAAGAATCAAGAACAGGACAGGATGGCAGGAACAGGTCCTGGAAGAAGGAACCAGGGGCAAGGTTGGAAAGCAGGGTTCAGGAGTCAGGCAAAAAGGCAGGGTCCAGTGTAGCAGCCAGGTAGAACTCAGTTGTGTGGACAACTTCCTCTTTGGATTTAAATAGGAAACCCTGACCAAGCAGAGCTCAGTATGTTCTTCCAGTCAGGCCTGGGGAAACCCTCTCTGATGTAACTTCAGGTTTCGTGGTCCCTTCTGCTCAGCCACTGGGTGGGAGCAAGCAGGTGACAATCAGTTGGGGACCCTGTGGACCAAGGTTCAAGACGTGTAGAATCATGATGCTCTTGATGCCTTGTGAAGATCATTCTTTTTCAGAATCGGTTCTTTGTCTGTGTAACATTTTCTCTGCACTTTTTCTTTGTTTATAAGGACATTTACACTAAAATAGTATTTTTGTTGCTGAGAAGTTCATCTCCTGCTGTTGCCTGCTTCCCATCTGAATTCATCCTCTGTTTATAACCATTGCAGTTAGTTACTGTGGAAATGATAATTTCATACTTTTCATTACTTCCATGAGTCCAAAGCATCTCTTGACTACTACTCTTTTATAGATACAAACATATTCCATTGTTATATATCCACATATATGATATTGTTCTTTGGTTGTGGGTTATATTTTTCTTTTCAATCACAGGTTTGTTAAAGTGTTGTGAATTTCTACTACAGATTTTGGATAGAAAGAATAATGAAACTGAAGTATTGAAGACCCTCTACAAAACTAAACAGAATGAAGCTGAGGAGACTATTAGGAAGCTAGAAAAGAAAGGTGATACAATGAGAGAACATTTTTTGCTTTCTATTTTTGTGTGGTGGTACTATATGCATTAATGACTAAGGGTCACGTTTTACCTTTAGGTGCACATGTTCAACTCCTGTTGAATTTCAGTAGGAGTTGTGCTCATAAGTTTGTGGGCAAAGATTGGCTGTAATATTTCATTTGACTAGGATGCTCATTTGATTCCCTTTGTGCTCCATTTTCCATACTACATTTTTCAAGAGACAGCATGTTCTTGTTAGGTTTAGTGCTTACCGTTTTTTGTGGGGCCTAAAATACCACATAAACAGTGTTTCTTGTGATAGAAATACTTTGATATCTCAAATCCCGATCAGAAGTAGAAAGTTTAGTGGCACATGAATTCTAAAACTAATTTAAAATGATCAGTTTGGAACCTTGTAACAAGTTCAAGATTAGTTCTAAGCTCTGGGTGGAGAATTGAGCAATTTATTTATTCAGTGTATTTAGTCCAGCCCTACTTTATGGTTTATTTAAATCTTTATTTCAAGCATTTTGAATGCCTCAGTATTTGGGTGCCCAATGTAACATATCTTTAAGGAGCCTGATTTTCAGAGGGTAGATGCCCAGCTTCTTTTGAAAATTAGGATCTTTACGGGTGCTTTAGTTGGACACTCAAAATCACTAGTCACTTTTCAAAATTCTAAGAGAACTGCCTGTAAACTGCTATTGGTTTTCTGCTGTTCTGGTACATTAAAGAAAAATTGGCAGCACATAACATCTTAATGAAAGGTATTTAGAGTTGCAGTGTTTTTATATTTTCTTATGTTACATACTTACTGAAGGTTTTACAGCATTTTGTATATTCATATTCATGTTGTCACAGAGAGAGAAAAAAGTCACCAGGAAATATTTTATAAGTAAACAAAACTGCAGTGGAAAGAGAACATCCCATATTTGTTTAAATATCCAGTTTAAGGCATGGAATTTAATGTTACATTTGTAAGGAAGTTATTATACAAACAAAATAATGTTTTAAAAGCACAAAGATATCAGAAAGTGATATCAGAAAGGAAGAGTTATCCGATTGCATTTGTTGCCAATATTGGAAGAGGGCATCTCTTGAATTGGTTTATTTTCTTATTTTTTGGCAGTTCAGACCCTTGTTCGCGAGTCGCAAGTTGTCAGAGAGACTAAGGAAAAGCAGATTATGGAGTTAAAGAAGTTGTGTGAGCAAAGCACAGATTCTTTGAACAATGACTGGGAGAAGAGGGTAATGGATAACACTTCATTTGCTTTAAGTCTGAAGTTTTCATTCAATAGAAATGTAGAAAGATCAAATGTACAATTCATCATATTGATAATCATTAATTTAAAAAAATTAACAGGGACACATGCTACTTTTGAAATTATTTTTCTGTATTCTGTGCTCACTTTTAGAGTAACGTTGCCAGTTTTTCTTAATATACATTTCACCTAAAATAGATCTTTGTAAATTTGACTTGCTACAAAATGTTGCCATTTTAATTTGTATCCACCACCATCATTACATCTAGTCCTCCAAAGCATACAAGCAAATCCCAGTCTTTCTTTGGAGGCTTTCTGCAAGCCCTATTTTTTCCTTTTGACAAACCCATTTCCCTGAGTATACAAGGAAGGTGTCTTGTCACATGTTTTTGGTGACAGTTTACCTGATGTGGATTTTTTTGTCTGTTGAACTGTTGCTTCCCACAGCCACAATGACTCTTTTGAACAGCTATTTGTGCAGTGACACTTAAATTGTTCAATAAAAGTTTTATTTACTTTTAGGCTTAAGGCATCATCAATGTGTGCTGAGACAGATGTATCACAGTACAGCTCCAGCCTTGCCACAATATTGGTGCGGCCCTTCCCAGAGAGGATGTGTTTAATTTTATGTCTTGGCACCTGGATCTATGAGCCAAAGGCCTTGTTAGTTTTTCTTCTTGCTTTGGAAGAGAACTTGATCATAAATTTTGTTTTTCCCAATAGCAAAGAACCTGAGGCAAGAATGCTCAATGTTTTGTTTCTTACAAAAACAGTGTTTTGACCCTGAATTCATCATACTTGCTCTGCGTGGACAGTTAACTAACAAGCATTATGCCCAAAGCTGCCATTGTCATCCATGATACAAGTACACAAACAAAAATGCTATGTTAAGTTTAAATCCACTAAAAACACAGGAGATGTGTAAGGGCACCATTTACCCCATGGGGAAAAAAGTGATAGTCCAGCGTTCCAAGACAATACAATAAAGATGGATAGGTAAAATATTTTTCTAGTGTATATGAAAGTTATTTCATTTTGTCCTTCTCAAGTCCTTTTTTTCCTTTGACTAGACATTGACCTTTGCAAACTCACATCATTACTGTCCTTTGTTGTGTAAGGAGTCAAGTTGTTGACAGGAGACAGCATATTTTGCTTATGTAGTGTTGTAGAACAAACTAGGGGCTGTTTCCAGCATGATTTAGAGTCAGAAAAACATGTTGCATCGTGTAACATTTACTTTAAAAAAATGTAATCAGGTATTCTCTGATTTTGTGCTTACTGAAAAGACCTTTTTTCATCTGTCCCAAATTTTTAATAAAGAAGACCTAGATAAAGTTCTTTTTCTCCTGATAGTAAATATTGAGCCAATGATATAATCATGTTAGTTGCTTTCATTGTGTGGAGTTCCATTCATCGTTTGGGTAAGAAGTTTTTGAGTAACTGCTACAAGGACTGTCCTATAATGGGTATCCATTAGTTTTTTTTAACTTTGGTGGTCATTTTAATATTCCTGTGTTTAAGGATTGGTACTTTTTAATTTCTATTTTCAGATTATTTTTAAAAGCATGATAACTACAATTGAGTCTCTTGCAATTGAAAAATAGATTCATTTTTCCAGCACTGACTTTCCCCCTCGATACAGTTTTAATTTTCATTCTGACAGTTCTGGGAAAGACTTACATTGTCACTGTTCGCAGTAGACTCTATGAAGAGGTGGTCCTGATGAATAGCATCGCTGCATAAATTTGCATAAAAATCATAAGATCAGCATTTCCAGTATGTTTCAGGCACCTGACAAGGAGACTGACCACTGCTGTGGTGTTTTTATTTAAAAAATAAATATGTATAAATGAATATGGTTTTAACAGTTTTCAGAGTGCCATTACCCACGTTTATGTGACATTGCGTTTTCTTTAGGTCATTATTGTGAGTGAAATGGGCATGTTTGAAACCTGAGCAACACACTGTAATGGTTCATACCATCAATCCACCAGACAGGATCTGGCCAGTTTGACATAAAATTATTGCCAGGACGACTTGTTAATCAATTTAGATTAGAAGGTCCAAATTTTTAAATATATTTAGGTGCTTAGGAGGCTAAATCCTAATGAAGCCCTTTTTAAGATGAGATTTTTGGCTTTTAAATCAGTTAGGTGTTACAATGCTGATGGAAGCAACTCCTTAATACCTTTACAAATCTGGGGGTTCTAGCTCTTAACCCAGAAAGGGATGTGCTTAGTGTTACAACGGAAGTAATGTGTTGGGCAGTATAGTGTGGTAGCTCAAGACTGGTGTGTCAGATAACACTCTCTAATTCAGGTAAGTGGATAGTTTTGTTTCCAGGGTCCCCAGTCTCCTACATTTTGAGACGTACTGTTAGAAGAAGGAAAATAGTTGTGGAGAGCAAATTATTTGTACAGGAGAAAATTTACAAAGTTTGTACATCAGTAAGTGGTTCAATTTCAATATTAAAATGAATACAAGAGCAACAAAATTAAAGGCAAAAACTACAAATTTATTTTCAATGTTCTGTAAAAGGTAAATATAAATTGGTTGGTGTATACATATTTAAGAGTCTTTCCTTTTTAGTTTGGGAGCAGTGATACAGAAAACCTTATTATGTATTAATAAGGGGGGAAATGATAAGGTTTTTATTCTAAAGGTCAGAAACATCAGCTGTACAGTTTTATAAGTCACTGAATAGTCTGGTGATATTTTTTTTTAAATATAGCTCCATAATGCTGTGGCAGAAATGGAAAAGGAAAAATTTGATCTTCAGAAGAAACACACAGAAAATATCCAAGAACTGCTTGAGGACACAAATGCACGTCTTAGTAAAATGGAGACAGAGTACTTGGCACAGACAAAGGCAACTGTAAGTTTTTTATATCCAGATCATGACCACAAATATGAATTGCAATGTTTAGGTTTTGTGCACCTGTGCATTTTGGAATGCTCATTTTTCTTATGACATGGTGTATCAGAAAGTATTGGGAAAGGAGTTCAGATAAGAATTACTTTTATTTTGTCCCTCCACAAAAGTGTGCATAAAGACTGTGGAGCTGAAAAACATTTTTGACAGTATTACACTATCATGCTGCAATGCTATGACATTGCTTCATCAAAGAGATAGTAGAAGTAACACTATTTCATTTCAAATGTCTAGGCAGTTATTTTTTTCAACAGAGTCAGATTAGAGATGCTTGAATCTCACTTCCCTGCTTCTTTTAACAAAAGTAAAATGGTGAATTCTAGGGTTTCTGAAAGGTGCTGGTTTGGTAGCACTGGAAGCTACAATCCAATGCAGTGTGGACAGTTCCAGTGCAAAATTCTTCAGACTTAACCATTAACCTGCCTTTGATCTGGAGGGGGGATAATGTTTAGGAATGAAGATGATTCAGTCTCCATCTTTATTTAGTCCTTGATTTATCTGCTGAGACTAATAACAACGTATTTTTTGTGATGGAAGTTGTTAATTGAAGTTATTCATTTTGAGGAATGTGACTGAGAGCGCCCTTTCATTACAGTAAGCAACCAACTTTCTTTTCTTTAACTGGGAAAAAAGACTGAGTACATACTGTAAATACTTTATGAAAATGTTTCCTATTATTAATTTTACTTTCTCACCTTTCCTCCTTCTATCTACTGCTTCTCCCTGTTCATGAAGATGAACTTTTCCTTTATTTTCCAGTTCAGTTGGTTTATGCCCAAAAAAGGTGGTTGACACTTTGTTTATGAAAGTCTTGAGAGTTATCATTTTGCTCAGCTACTCCTGTTGTCATATAAGCATAACGATAATCTGTTGTTGTTGTTGTTGTTGTTGTTTTTTGATAATACATAATGTGTCCAAGTCATTTTATTAGTGCTTTATGTCAGGGATTTTGTATGTGTGGTTCTTAAGAGTGTTTTTAAGAATTACTCCACTAGAACAAACAAATATTAAATGAAAAGCTTCCGTTTTGACATTACCTATTTTTTTTCAGTTAGCATAATGAGTCCATGTAATGCAGAGAGTGTAGAAATAGTAGGATCCTTTTTAAAGGCAGGTATTCATCACACATCTCCCTGTAATTGCTCATCTTTAGAGCTCCACCATCACAGTTATAATCTTTTCAATGTAAAGCCTGGGCGAAACTCACTGAAATCCATTAATGCAGCTACCTCATGAACACGCTAGGAGATGTAAGTGAGTACTTCTAAGGGCATGTCTACACTACAAAGTTAAGTTGATATAATTTAAGTTGACATTCAGCCACTGCAGTAATTAAGTCAGTTGGGTGTGTCCATACCCGACACATTGTGTTGGTGGAGTGCATCCTCACTAATGATGCTTGCATTGATGCCCAGCACATTACACTGTTACACTGTGGGTAGCTATTCCACAGTTCAGCTAGCCACATGGGGTTTTGGGATGGGCTTGCAAAGCCTCATGAGACCAAAACATTGTCATGGGGAGAGGATGGGACCATGGCATCAACCTCCCATAATGCAGTTTCCTCCCTGCCTCTCTCCCATGATATCAATGGCAAACAACCCATGATTTTTCACACCTTTTTTTGAAAGTCTGGCTTCGGCACATGTATGTCATAGCCTGAGAAGCATAGACCTCGCTCAGCTGTGCACTCTTGTGAACATTACAAACACCTCGCTCTTTATCCTGCAGTATTTCCAGAGCTGAGACAGGAGCTGCCGCACAGAACATTGTGATGTCATTCAAGCAGCTCTGATGCAAGCCATAGAACAAAACAGTGCCCGGTTGCTGCTGACAGCCGCGCAGCAGTTGAACATGATGAAGCACCATTTCTGGTCCCAGGAAACAAACACTGACTGGTGCAATCTCATCGTTATGGGATAATGAGCAGTGGCTGCTGACCTTTCTAATGTGGAAGAGCACATTCCAGGAACTTGGTGCAGTGCTTTCCCCAGCCCTGAAGCACAGCAGCACTAAAATGATACCTGCTCTGACAGTGGAGAAGCAACATTCAGTACATAGTGGATGGTTTTGCTGTGATGGTGTGCCCTAACTGCAGTGGGACAATAGATGGCACGCGTATCCCTATCTTGGCACCAGACCACCTTGCCAAAGAGTACATAAACTGAAAGGGATATTTTTCAGTGGTGTTGCAAGCACTGGTGAATCACAGGGGGCCTTTCACGAACATCAACATGGGATTGTCAGGAATGGTGCATGATGCACATATTTTTAGGAACATAGGTCGGTTCAGAAAGCTGCAATCAGGGACTTTATTTCCAGATTGCAGAATAACCATTGATGATTTTAAAATGCCAATAGTGGTGCTGGAAGATCCAGTCTGCCACTTGCCCCCATGTTCATCTCCATGGGGGAGCATGTGTGTGGAAGCAACAGTTGCTGCTTTTGAGAGGGTGCTCATTTTGTCATTAAGGATAATGCCCACCCAGAAGTGTGGAATTATACAGGCAGTGTATTGGAAGATAAGCAGTCACTGGGGGTAACCTTTCTTTGCTCAGTATAGCAGTGGTAGACAATCCTCCCAGGAAAGAAGCAGTAGGCAACTAACCCTCACCTAAATGTGTTCTAACACACTTGGAGAAGAAAAGAGTTCATTCTGAATTCCACATAAGTTTTTACAAACCTCAAGGGAGCGCACTATGTATCGTTAAAATACTAAAAGGCAGATAATTTGAAACTCAGTTGTGAACTGTATTTACTGTACACAGTTTATAAAGTAAATATTTGCTAGCAAAAATCAACAAGTTTCTTTCAAAGAGATATCTTGTACTTTTGTCATCAAGATGAGACATTAAAGAAAAGTGATAATTTGAATGAGCTAAAGGGCAACGTGAAACAAACTTTATTCTGTCATTAATGAATGTTGAATTGAAAAATTAGCATTCAGACCTTGTCATAGACAACAGTAAATACGGAGAAAAATGGACACAATCTGTCAGCAAGACTGAATTTAAGAACCATCAAAAGCAGACAGATCTTGCTGAGCAGCTCCTGATTTAATAATTAAACAAGGTAGAGTTCAAGGCATGGCTTAAGATGAAAGACTAGCCTGTCACTGAAAATTAGTTTCTCTTTTTTTGTTATTTTAGATTTTTTTCATTTTTCATGGCGTTTCATACTATCAGGAGTGCCATTTATTGTGAACAAGTGAATTGGCTGAATGATATAATTCTTGTCAATGTTATAATACAAGTGTTTCCCCCACTAAAACAAGCATTTATTTATTGGAAAAAAAATACTTTAGTGCAGATAGCAATAGTTATGAAGTGTGTGTGTGACTTAGCATCGATAATTATAAAACACTGAAGCAACAGTGGATTACTAGCTATGGAAACACTTTATGAAAATTTATGAAAGCTTCATGGCTTTATGAAAAGGGTTTTTTGGCATTAGTTTTATTACATAAGTAGCCATCTATACCTCATATATTTTCAGCCATCTCTGCCATAGACCTTACTTTACCATTATCCATAGCAGTAGTCCTGTGGTAAGTGTCTATGTAGGAGGATATTTGGGAAAAAGAGAGAGGACTGGGAATGTGTGCACACCATGCAAGTGATTAATTGCAAGATGAGTTAATGGTCTAAATCATCAAAGTCAGCAGGGTCATTCCAGACTTACATCTGTGCAACTCAGAGAAGAATGTTTGGGGGAGGGATTTGGGGGTATGTAATTTTGCTGAGTCAGCCAACTTGAGGTCCTGAAGAGTGATGTCTTCTCCTAGAAGCTGAATCTCATCTGTGTAATACAGCCAGACACTTCAAAGAGTTGAAAGCATAGTGTTGCTCCTTAAATTATTCCCTCCCCCCGAACACTCATGCTGTATATTTTACTAGACTGTGACTATTTATGGTAAAAGGCCCTTAATAGTTACATCTCATAATTTGTGATATTCTGTAGTAAGAAATATGCTGTGCTGCTAAAAGGCATCTTCACCTCCTAACATTTTAAATAATATTTGGGTGAATATTGATGCTTAATATTGACTGAGTTTTTTGTATTTATTTTTGTTAAGATACAGAGGAACTCACAGTCCCTACTCTGAGAAGTTTACAATGTAAATTAAATGGATAATTCAAAATGCATTGAGAGACCCAGAGGAAGGCTCTGATTTAGCACTTTTGTGTCTTCTTTTTAAACATTTGGGTGATAGTGTTTTCCACTGACATTGGTTAGTGTTTGTCATGTTAAAAATGTTTTGGGAAGGACATGTTTCCTAAGTGAAAATGCAAGAGGGAATTCCTTGTGGATGGGTGACAGTAATTTCAAATTATAGATCTGTAGAAAAAACTCCTAAGGAGAGCCAAAACAAATCAATAGTTTTGGAAGATCCTTGATGACTCTTGTTTGTAAACTGAGAGTGAAATCTACCCAGAGGGTATAAAATGAATACCCACTGTGGTTAGATTAGTGCACAAATCTAGAGTGCGAAAGCTTTCACAATTGATTGGACAGAGTTTAATATAGCCTTTTGCTTAAAGGGCCAGATTCTGAGCTCTGATGTAGCTGCTGCTTTGACAACTGTTTTAGATCCTGATCTTGCATTAGACTCCCTATGGACAGCCTCCAAATGCAACATCCATGTAGTCCAGGAGCTCTAGTGACCCATACTGTGCAGTGCACATTTCAAGAGGAGTATCCAACAGCTGATGGATTATGGGGGGGAATACCCACAGTACATTGAACAGCCTATCAGAGAATTCAGGGATATTCTTAAATATGCTCTTCATTAAGGAGCATACTGACCAAAATACTGACTGGATAAAGGATGGCTCCTCTTATTAGTACTACATGTACATAATAAAAATGCCAACTGTTTTCATGCAATTTATAAAAGATATTACCTGATTTGAAACTACTGCTGTATCTTGTTTTAAAATTTACAACCATCAATGCAATTCCATATTAATTGTAACACAGTTTCATTGCATGCTACAAATTTCTTAGGGGATTGGCTTTGTTGTGCCCCAGTTGTCATCTTAAGTTATCTTTGAAGGCACTGTTCTCATTGGCAATTAAGTTGATAACTTCTTTTCTTGCCAAATTTCCCCCAGCTGGCAAAGTGGGATATCCTCCTTATTTTATCATATGATTCAATCTATTGGGTACAGGATGTCTGAAAGCTGCGGTTTGTCAAAACCAAGATAGTAATCTCCACTAGCTACATGACAAATCCTGTAACTTAAAAGTAAAATATACTTGACTTTCTTTGTTGTCTAAACAAACCAGACCCTGCAGCTGGCTTTGCATTGGTGGAAAGAGTCTCTTTCAAAATGCAACACAAGTGTATGGTTAAGTTTGGTGTGTTTGAGAAAATATTTTAGACTGTTTTGCAAAGCTTAAGTAATGCTATTCTGATTGCATGAGTGTGTCAGAAATGTCTCCAGGCACATTTAAATATACTACAAAACTCGAATGGAGTTGACAGATGTTTGAGTTTTTACTTTCCTTAAACAGAGGGTGAAAATATTCTTCCACTTCCTCTCCCTTCCCCCACCTCCAAACCTTTGTTAATATAAAAATAACTTTGATTTGAACATCCTGAAAAGGCAGCTGTGTCTTATTTTCCCACCTCTGCCTTCCCAGGAATTCTATTCTCATTTCCTTATACACTAAGATTACTTTAGGAAAGAATGGAAAAGAGAAAAAATATATATTCTTTGGAATTCTTAGATATTTTTATTTTAAGTTCTGAATGTTGTGAAATTGTGTTTAACACAAAAACGTTCAGTGTACATTTATAATGTATTGAAAAGGGATTCGTTATAAGGAGAGGTAAAGATAGAGGGAAGCAGGCAGGGAATTTGGAATGCCTGTGTACTAGGCCTGATCCTGATTGCCATGTCCCCTTGAGCCAGAGTATCTCTTTCTGTGTGCTTCCAACTTCCCATTTTTGAAATGGGGATAATGCCACCTTCCTCATGGAGTGATGTTTGTATCTGTGAACAGTAGTTGTTAATATTTGTAAACTGATATGAAGACTTACTAAAAATGTGTCAAACATCATTGAATATTGTAATAAATGTATCATAATCAGTCCTCTTAATAGCCCCCTAATTTATAGCATGCCACACTTATCGGTATATCTCAAAATATCTCATACACATATATGAGCACATTTACTCAGATACAGAAAGAAACAGTCTTTTATGTATGGGAAATGTCTTTTATCAGCTGCTATATCATGTTATTTTTCCAGTCTCTTAGATGTTCATTATTTGCAGTAAGTCTCTTTTAATGTCACAACTTCTGAATTCTTCAGTTCTTTGGTACCTCAGTATATTTATTGGGAACAGGCATTGGCTATGATTTCATTTTAGTAACTGAATAAGTATTTTATTACAGTAAACATTTGGTGCCAATATAACGTCCAAATTAAATAAATTGGATTCCATAACAACATTATAAAGGCTTTATCTGACCAACTGACTTGTTTGCTCTTGAAAGAGACTATAAATAAAGAAAAAATATATATGTTTCCTGGTATTAGTCTTGAAAGTTTAGTTTTTGGCTCTGTCTTACATGAAGGCTGTCTATATTGTCATTAATCATAATGTTGTTTGTTTCTGACAGGTATGAAGTAGCTCAAGATACATTATCCTTAATAGCAATTTTTTCTTTAAACTGTTTGTTTTGCTTCATATTATAAAAACTTTATAGAAATCTAGTGCGAGTATTGTTCCACTTTGGGTCTAGTGGCAGAGGTCACACTTTACTTTGTTTGAAACATGTATATTTTGAAAGCTTTGATACGTTATAGAATTTACTGTCCTGACTGATAACAGCTTTGCTTTTATAACTCTTGGTTCTCTGGACCACCAGAGAACTGCAGTTGCTCTAGGCTGTTGAATAACAACAGGAGTGTGCACTAATTTATTCTTAACAATGACCTATTCTTTTAGAACCAGATGGTCAAAGAACTGGAGGCCCGTGTCCAGCAGCTGACTGTAGAGGCTGAAAGTAGTAATTTACAGCGTCAGAAATTATCTCAAGAAAAGACTGATCTAGAGCAATGCTACCAAGCAGTATGCACCGAACTGCAGGAGGTGAAATCAAGGTAATTAATAAAGTAGTCAGAGTTTAAACCAAAGCAATTTCAAAACTAAACATCACTCTCTGTCTTCAAGAAAATCAGTGCTCAATTATTCAGCCTTAGGAAATTGTCATGAAAATTTACCAACCCAGGTGCAAAAACCACCGTTCGACACTCACCAGGATGTTGATCATGAAAAAAATATATATATTTTACATTGTACAATTTTATTTTACATTTTATCAATTGAGAGGACTAGATGGGTGTGTAGAATTTTGCAGAAGCTTCAAAAATTACATAAAACAAATAAAATTTGAAGCCAATTTCCAGTTTATTTTTCCTTTGTTATTACCTGTAGGTGCAACTCCCTTCAGAAAGAGAAGGATCGCATAATACAGGATTATGAACAGAATATTCAACAACAACAAAACAAATATGATATTGACATAAATTTTATGAAACAGGAACATGCTCTCTCAGCAGCTAAGGTATGTTTACAGACATATAACCTCCCAGGAATAATGGGCATAAAAATGCTTGCCTACCAGTTAAGTATATAAGAGGACACACTTTCCAAATGGTCTGTTAGGCTTCAGTCCTGCAAATATTAAGGTACGTGAATGACTTTACACGAAGGATGTATAATGTATCAAAGAGCTACTCACTTGCTGTGATGGCTTGGGGGATCTATCTGCAGAACTTTTGAAATTTGGTTGATATTGTGAAGTTGTGTTATGAAATTGCTGTAATTTTTGAATGCCTCAATATATACGTGGATTGTACCCCTGCATGTGTGACCATGTCCATCCTCCTAGACAATATACAGCGGAGGGTTGTTAGAACTCAGTGACCTCTATTCAGGTGAAAACACCTTGGAACATTGGGTTGGACTCATACCTAGGAAAACTAGTTTTATCCTACCCCTCTGCAGGGAGGTGGGAAAATAGGAGCAATGGAAAATAACCAAAATATAGAACAAAGAAAGCCAGGTGTTGGAAAGGGGGGCATATAAAGAGAGGAAGAGCACAGCTAAGAGGAGAGAAGGCAAGCTGGGGAAGAAGACTCCACGAAGGAGAAGTAATGAAATGTGAACGCCTGCATGAGGGAGCAGATCCTGTCTGTCTCCCTGAGCCCAGATGGTCATCCAGGGACTCCCAAGGGAGGATAAACTAACAAAGGACATTGTGGTTAGGATACATATTGTTTTGTATGTGATCTGTACTCTTTTGTGCATTTTATAATTACATAAAAGAGCAGTAATATGCCAGAATTCTGTGCAAGATGTCTCTGTGTGTTATATACTTCACAACTGCCTCATTCCTACTGGGAGAGTTAAATGGTAAACCATTTAGCTGAGCTCTTATTTTGGATGTATGAATGTAAAGTTTTAACTTGAACATGCAAATTTTGACAAAAAGCTTAGAGAGTTGGGTGAGGCCTGTTTGAAGATTTGTTACCAAAAGAGTTATGAAGAAAAATATTTTTCTTCAGGTACATATTAAAATATTGTCTTGTTTTTATTCATGAAACATTTTGTTGCATACATCTTTGAATTGAACCTTTTAAATAATCAGCACAAAAATGTAAGAAATTATTTTTTTTTATAAGTAGCCTTTGTGATAGGTTATCTAGCCTGCATCATGTTCACATCAAATATATATTATAAAACCATAGCAAATTTCAAAAACAGTGGTGTATTCTAAACTATTGATTAGCCTAGAACAAACATGGCATCCACATTTTGGTCTGAATTACTGGAATGCTAAGATCTCTGATAAGAAAATGATAACTGACTGTATCCATTTTATTTTCAAAATTCTTTCTTAAATCAGCTGCCTGTTTGTTTTGTTTTTTATTTTTGTTTTGTAATTTTTGACTACAGTCCCATCTGCACTCTTACGGACAAATAGAAATGAAGTACATATGACTAGTGTTGAAAAAGATTCTTTTCCAAATTTATAATTTTTTCTACTTTTTTGATGCAACTTTGGAAGGGGAAAGAGTAACTTATTTCTGTAGAGTAAATAGAGATTAAAAGACAAATATTCACTCTTCTATTAAATCCCTGCAGGCATCTGATGTGATTGAAGAATTAGAACAGAGTGTGTCTGAATTAAAACAACAGTTACAAGAATCAGAACATCAAAGGCAGCAACAGCTGAGGGTGAGCCCTGAATTTTTCACTCAGGAAAAATGAAAAGCCCTTTTTACTTGTTCCTAAGATTTGTATGAATAGATTGCCAAACTAAGATATATTTTGGAGGTCTTGAAAATCAGAGGAGCCGATCCCTCTACACTTAACAGAGTAGAACTTTTTCTTATTCTTTTGGATAAGGCTTTTAAAGAAACTTTGTGGCTATTTGTCTTATTTTCCTATGTGTTGAACTGATACAAAAATGTCTATCAATGGATTACACAGAAGTACAAAGCTGAAAGAAATCCCTGTCTCTGTCTTTCATAGCAGTATCTAAGTTTATAAAAGTTAGCATAAACTTGTTTCACGATTGTTACAGTGCATCCCTGTTGGAGCCCTGGGTATCTCCTTTTCCCCACATCTCATCATGTTCTGTCGTTACTTGGGGAAGTGTAGCCATTTTGACAGGGCTGCCCAGAGGGAGGGGGAAGTGCGGCAATTTGCCCCAGGTCCCGGGCCCCACAGGGGCCCTGCAAACCGCTCTGGGTTTTCGGCGGCAGGCGCTGCCCGGTGAGTACAAGCATTGCAGGCGGCAGGAAGAACCAAAAAAAAAGCTGCGACTGCTGTACTGCTGCCGCTTCATTCTTCGGCGGCGATTCAGTGGCAGGTACTTCACTCCGAGAGGGACCTGCCACCAAAGTCCCGGCCCTGCCTCAGGCCCCCTGAATCCTCTGGCCGGCCTGGCATTTTGATGGCACAGGAGGACTATGTACTACTGTCTTTGAAATCCTTCAACATTTTTGTTTGATAGGGTGAATTGTTGTAAAGCAAGGAGGAAGCACTCTTTCTCCCCTCTTGCATTCATCAAGATCTAACTTCATTGCTTCCCATCTTATTTTAGTCTGGGAAGCTAGGGACTAAGGGCTTGTCTACACACATACTTACTGTTCAGCATGCTGGTATGTAAATCTTCAGCATATTAGCTTGCTGTGCTCTAAATGGCCGTGTGGACAAGCCCTGAGACCTGTGTGTTCTGGCTGGTATTCTGGAGACACCCCACACTAATCAAGTATTAGTGATAATGCCGTGTAATTTTTAGAACTAATATAAAACATATTAAAATTGTTTGGAGATTAATGTTTAATTACAAAATAAAGTTGGACACTTTTTGGTTGATATGAACCGTACTGCACTCTAGTAAAATGTACAGGTTTTGTCTAGGTAAAGGCTGCTTTTGAATTATAGTAATCTGTTTAAAGAAGTAGCGATTCCTTATTAAAAAATCAATTCCTCAATTTGCAGGATCAAGAACACAAATTTCAACAGGAAAAACTTCATTTAGAGCGGATTCATGAAAAAAAGGTAGCGTTTGAAGGAAAAATGAAAATGTTATGTGCACTTTCAGATGTCTTAGGCAGCAGCTAATGATTTAAATCCACAAATCCATAAAAAAGTGAATATTGGGCAGAAAGGGGGTATGTAACTGATGAAACCTAAAAGCTTGTCTAGCAGTTAGCAGCTTTTAAACAAAGATTAAGCTGTTAAAATGTTTTCCAGAAGTATAATGTCTGTTGTTCGAAACATATTAATGCCTGCTATTTAATTCACTTAGGGTGAAATTCACCCCAGTGAAGAGGATGCAGACAGGGCCCTATTAGGTACTACTTTTGTTCTTAATGTGATTTTTCACTCTCTGCTATTGCTTTAGTAGAAGAGAGAGGGAGTTTGAAATTGCTATTGATATTTTAGCATTTTTCCCAACAAATACTTACTGTACATTTTACTTGTACCCATACATATGCTCTATCATCATCCAGAGCTAGTGTTTAGAGATCAGAATTTTTTTTTTAAAAAATTGTGCTTAGCACTTATAGTACATATTTAATCTTGCAGCACTTTGCCAATGTGTACAAATTTTTATACTTAAGCATCAAAGCTGTTGACATGAAACAGTCATTCATTGCAAGAGTTAATTATTCCACATGACTTTGTTTTTTTAATGACTTTGTCTTTAAAGTCAAACCTGTGTTCAGCTGATGTAGTGATTAATAACAGAATGTATGTATAAAAGTTTACATAATGGACTTGCATGACTTATTTTTTAAGCTTTAGTGACAAACTCATGATGTGAATGAATTGAAATACAGCTGCACGTGAGCTACTCTTCATTTACTTATAACAAAAGGAACAACGGATCTAAATGATGCATTGTTTGCTAGATCAGTGTTATAGAGGGCACACAATTTATGAGTTTACCCTGTATAAGCTTTATAGAGGGTAAAATGGATTTATTTGGGGTTTGGAGTTTATTTGGGGTTATCTGAGTGTTAAAGACAGGAACACTTCTGTTAGTTGCTTTCAGTTAAATCTGCAGCTTTGGGCATGTGGATCAGACCCTGGGTCTGTGTTGGAGCAGACTGGCATGGGGTGGGTAGAGTTAAGACTGGCATTGGAGGCTGGCAGGGAGACAGAGATTGGGAGCTGGGGTTGGAGACTGGGTGGGTGGCATTTCTAGAATGGCCTAACTTTAGAGTGCTTGACTTTGCAACATTAATAATATTTTAATAAAGCTATTTGTATGTAATAAATGAGTCTTGTTTTAAAATGGCACACATAATTTTCTTTAAAAATATTAATGATTACCAAAACAATTGTCATTGCTACAAGAACAATTCAAGTCTAAACTGATGCAGAACCAGGTCAAAATATATGTGCACATATATGCATATATGGGAGTTATTATTTGAATTGGAATGATTACTTCCTACCGTGTTCATATTATTTACTCTCTCTTCAGTTCAGCTTTCGTTTGCCTTTCTATCTCTGTGATATCTCTTGAGAGCTTCAGGTCAAGAATGAGTATTGTCATCCCATCCCTTAGGGAATATGCCCTTTGACTCCTGAAATAGATAAGATAAAACTTATTTCAGGATGGATTATATAACTGTGTGATGATAAACAAGATGGGAAAAACTTTTGTTTTGACAGAGATTAGCACAGGTGTCCACATGTTCAAAAGCATTGATGTAACTGTATACCGTGAAAATCTTTGAGATGAGACAAAAAAATACATGTGAAGATGTTATTTACATATGCCCATAAAATAGAGGACTGATTCACCTATAAAATACTAAAAACGATAGCGTGTTGTTGAGTAAAGGAAGTGTGCATTATGAGGTATAATCTGTTCGCTTAAATACATACCAGTATCTAATAACCTTTATTGATCTATGGTGACTATTCCCTGTTAAGATCGTTGAACATCAAACAAATAATAAGTAATAACCCTAAATGTCACTGTTTGATTAAGGATACTAATCTACTAAATCAGGAACCGGTTAGGCTAAATGGTTTTACAAGTAAAGGAAACACCTGCTTTTTACAAATAATCTGCTTGTATTCCAAACAGGCAGCTAAGTGTAGTAACTGTGATACAATATTATCAAGAGGAGTTCTTGTAACAGCTGTTATACATATATAATATGCTAGGACAGTAAATACTGACTTCTAAGCACCCTAATGGAAAATCCCTCTATCTCTGAGAATGTTCCAAACCAGCTAAATACTCAGACTGCCACACATTTAGCTTCTGTACTGAAACTTGCTACCAGTGAGTCTTTTTAACTGTTTTTCTTTTCTTGTTTTTCATCTGAGATATCAGTATGCTATGTTGGAGTGTGTCAGTTGCATCTTGTTATAGACATTCAAGGTCATTGATACTAATACAGATTCTTGCCTAGATATTTTCTAGAGATATGATTTCTGATCATATTGTGCAAATACTTTTGCAATATGTAATCAGCTAAAATGTACTGGATTCCTGTGGTTCACATTGTAGAAGTTTATAGGGTGTGGGAGTTTATTGAATTTTCTTTTTTTTTCCCTTGAGGCTTCTGTAGAACTACAGAGGTGCTTTGTGGAGCCAGAGTTGTGACTTCCCATCATTTGTACATGTTCACAACACTTTTTAGCTGATGGCACATGTATTGCTTCTAAATGTTCTCAGTGCCATTCTAGACTTCTGTACTTCATAAACCACATTTTCTTTGTTTGCTCCATCTGTTCTTTTTCTCTCTCTGCTGTAATTTCATCACACTCATCAGTTTGAAATTAACAAATATTTAGTGCCCACTTTATCCTAATATCAATTCTTATATACTATCAATAAATATAATAATGTATGCAGAACCATGCAGTCTCTTCAATTAGGTATACATAAAATTATGCACCAATTTCATAAGCCTCTGAGAACATTCATATTAATCAAACATCATGCTGCAAATAATTGGGTGCTAGAAGACCGCTCCCTAAATTTACCACTGCTCTTTGTCTCAAAGAAAATATAGCTACTTGGATAACATCTCCACACTATTGCCTCAGCAATGCTCTAAATAAAATAAATAAATAAATCCTTAACACCTCACCTGCCTTAGGCAAAAACCAGTGTGAACAGATGCGCTTTGTACCATGCCTGGAAGGTTGACACTCTGAAATTCACTTCCCCCTGTTGGCCCAACAGAATCAGAGTAAAGAACCCTCCACAGATTAAAACTTGCTACTAGCCACCTGACACAAAAAGGTAGGGCATGTTAGAAACGGCCTAGGAGCTCTGAACTGGTTTACAGGGAGAGAGGTGATCTCAGATAGCTAGGATCTATACCATGTAAAGCCTTAAAAGAACAAAATTGTCAGCTTAAATTGCACCCGGAAGTCTTTTTTTTTAATCATTATTATTTAATACTTGTATTACAATAGTATCCAAAATGTGCTGGGTGCTGTGTAAACATTTAAAGCAGTCCTTGCCTCAAAGAGTTTATAATCTAAATAGTTTTAAAAAAAGAGAAAAAAGATGAAATTAGGAGAAATGGGGTCTGTAAGATAGATTAAGCATGTGTGTCAGTACACATCTTCTGGAATGTGTACATGTGAGGGGGGCAAGGGTGTTTGTTTTGTGTGTGTATATGTACATGTATATGTATGATTATGTTAGTATATACATATATTGGCTGACTGAGGAGTTATATTTATGTTAAAGATTCTATAAGCTATTATGGGTGTGCATTTGTTTGGGTGTTAAGGTTAGATGCACAGTTCACATATGCTGCAAAATTACAGTACCCAAGAATTTCAAAATGATAACAGATTAATAAATCTTGACTTATCTTGTGCTTATTGAAGCATGTGGCTAAGAGTATATACAGTCTTTCTCACATGCTTGTTGAATCACTCACCTTTTATTTCAATGAGGATGAAGAATTCTAGAGTAGTCCAGTTCTCTTCTTCCTCTGTATCTTTTCTTTCCACGGGGGCAACGGCTCTTGGATGCCATAGTTTCTGAATGTATATTGGGGTCGGTAACCTCTGGCATGCGACTCGCCAAGGTAATCATCCTGGTGGGCTGAGCCTGTCTGTTTACCTGCCGTGTCAGCAGGTTTGGCTGACCAAGGCTCCCACTGACCGCGGTTCGCCGTCCCAGGCCAATGGGGGCGGGTGGCGGGAAGTGGCATGGGTGAGGGATATACTGGCTGCGGCTTTCCACCACCCCCATTGGCTTGAGACGGCGAGCCACGGCCAGTGGGAGCTGTGATCGGCCGAACCTGCCGACGCGGCAGGTAAACAAACTGGCCCGGCCCACCAGGGAGCCGCGTGCCAGAGGTTGCCGACCCCTGATGTATATTATACTGTGGCCAGTATGTTTAAGTAACTTAAACCCATTTAATATTATTTTTTAAAAATGCTTTGTGAAAAAATCTTTATAAAAATCTGTTGTAAGTTTAAATTCAAACAAGTCAATGAGTAGGGACTCATGTCTAGGCTATTAAGCAGTGTAAGATATGGTTCAGACAAATCTGTATCTCTTATCTGCCCTTTATTTCATGATCTCTTAATATCCTCATACTGGCAATTGATACTAAAGAAAAAACTAGTTATTTTTAATACAGTTACTGTATTTTTAACACTAGAAGTTTAACGTTTCTTTGGACAGGAAGAAAAATCACACTAGTAGAGAAGGTTATATTCTATAGTCTCAGCCTGCTGCTAATTTTGTCCCTAAACTTTGTTTGAACTGTGGAAACATCACATTACATATGTTGATTATATTTCAACAACTTCTTATCTAAATCTATGCGAAACTAATTTATTACATTCAAAATTGAAACAATGCTCAATCATTCTGTTGGTCACATACTGTAATAGCTAAAATGTAAAATTTTTCTTTGAAATGGTAGATTCATGGCTTCCAAAATGACCTTGATAAAGAGAGAGGAGATGCTCAAAAGAAAATTCGCAAACTGGAAGAGGCTTTGAAGTAAGTGAAACATGTGATAAAGAATAATTTCTTTCTTTAAATGTCTCTGTTTTTATTCAAATTCAGTAAGTAGACCATATGCTTTGTGTTTTATAACAGCACTCTATAGTTTAGTTTGGGTCAACTTTCCATTATAAAACCTTATTTTTAGGGTTTTATTAGTCAGCTGTAAAAATTAAAAAAAAAATTAGTTCATCTGGTTTTAAGTGATAGGAATGTAACAAAATAGAAGTTAGTGGTTTCAGATGCTCTTTTCCCCTTAAGTAACTCAAACCAGCTTCAGTTTAGAACTGACATGTTTGCAGACCATAATTCCTTACTGAAGATTAGTTGTTGTGGACATTTATTAGGGGAATCAGGTTACAACTGAAAAATTCATGTATTGTTGTTATTTATTTGTATTGTGGTAGTACCTAAAGTTGTGCCCGTAGGTACTGTACAAACAGGATTCAGTGGTTAAGATGCTAGCTTGAGACTCAGGAGACCTGGATTCAGTTCCCTTTATCATTACAGATTTCCTTTGTCACCTTGAGCAAGTCACTTAGTCTCTGTGTCTGTTCCCCACGTGTAAAATTTCCTTATCCTCCAGACCTGTTGTGAGGATAAATATATTAATGATTGGGAAGTACTCAGATATTGCAGTGATGAGCATTGTATAAGTATATAAGATGGAAATGTATAAAAAAGAGGCAGTTCCTGTCCCAAAGAGATTACAGTCTAGTATAAGATGAAACACAACAGGTGGATACAGCAAATAGACTGGGGGAGTTCGAGCAACAATACCAATTTGCATGATAGCAGCCGTCATGACACATCATCTTCCTTTCCATTGTTGAGTTTGTAGTAGGCATTGTGATAGAGGAGAGTTGGAAGGAAGGATTTGAAGAAGGAAAATGTGGTACCTTTGCACATTTCTGTACAAAGTTCCTCCCATTCAAAAGGGGAATCACGGGAGAAAGTGTGAAGGTCCTTGCTGGAAAATTTTACAAATTGGCAGGCCAGGCAGGCATCAGTTGCACAGCGGGTGCAAGTATTGACATCTTGATACTGTATAAGATATTACAGGTAGGGCAGGGATATGCCGTGAAATCCTTAAAATGAAGACTGATAATACGTGTTAGATATGGTGGAGAATGGAGAGCCAGTGGAGGATTAGTCAAAGCAGTGACTAAAGAAAATAATCTGTGCAGCAGCATTTTGGAAGGATATAAATAGTCAAGATGGAATTTGTTGCGGCCAGACACAAGTGAGTTGCAGGAGTCAAAATGATGAGGTTAACTTATCCATTTTATTTCACTAAAAAGTGACTACTGGAAATGCACACTAACATTTTCAGGGAAATGCATCTGACAAAGTGAGTATTCACTCACAGAAGCTTGTGCTTCAGTACATCTGTTAGTCTATAAGGTGCCACTGGACTCTGTTGCTTTTTACAGATCCAGACTAACATGGCTACTCCTCTGATTTTCAGGGAAGAATCATAAGAATTTGTATCACTTAGATTTAAAAAGGCTGATTTGGATCTAAGATGCTGTATTTGAGCTCATTTTGTGTGTCATATTGCATCTAGTAAGTGATTTTCCAGGATTTGTGCCTTGTATCTGGAGGCAGAATCTGGGTTTAAAACATACATTTCAGTTGTTTTGACATAATACATCCCATGTGACAGCTTTTCATAGTCTAAGTAGCCCATTGTGTCAGTGATTAATGAACAAAGTAGACTATCTTGTCTAGTGTGGTGTAAGCCTTTGTAGTGTCTGATCTGAAGTGTAGCATCTTGGGTCTAAGCACAGGGGGCCAAAATTAAAGACAGAGACCTGGATTCTAATCTTAGATGTATAGTTTGAAATGCTACGTGTCTTGAAAATTCACTGTCATGCTAATTCAGTAGTGAATTTTTCAAGCTGTGTGAAGACACATGCTGTACATCTGAGTTCAGAATTTAATGTGGGAGGCCATTTTTCAACATTGAGCAGTTTAATGGGCTGTTTAAATCTGATAACTGGATTCTCAAATCAACACTTAAGAACCTAAATAGCCCTTTTATTACATGTAAGTGTTCATTTGTACATTCCAACATATTGAGATATCCAGTTTTGATAGCTTTGACATGTAATGTTAATTTAGGACCAGTCATTCTTAATAGTGTTGAGTAGTACCTTAATCTGTAAATAATCCCATTGATTTAAAAGATAAAGAGGACTGGATAAATTTGAAATCTTGGACTGAAGCAAAGATCTCCTTCATACTTCTCTACTAATTCCATTATTTTTATCTGTATTCACCCTCGAAAGCTTATGCTCCAAAACATCTGTTAGTCTATATGGTGCCACAGGACTCTTTGTTATTATTTTTATTGGTGATCAGAAAAATCAGATTAGACCAGTATCCTTCTGAGTACTTTAGATTTGACAGGCCAGTGATGGTACTGAGATCTTCTGGAGCTGTCATGAGAAAGCCTCCATATCTTCTTATAAATATAGTTTATATTGACACCCAAAGATCCCCAGTTAGGATTAGAGATCCATTGTTTTGAACTTTGTACAAACATAGATAAGAGATAATTCCTGCTCCAGAGAGTTTACAATCTAAATCATCATCTAACAGTGTCACCTGACCTGCTTATGCACAGTTCTTCTTTGAGTGACTATACATATGCATTCCTATCTTGGTGAGCCCAGCACAGGATCGTTGAAAACTTTTTCTCTCAAAGGTACCCATTGGGTGGCTCAAGCTACCATTGCTGCCGTGCATCACTTCATGAAAGTGGAAAGGGCAGAGCCCTCCCGTAAGCCCCCTTAGTTCCTTCTTACTGCCTGTGATGGTCATTGGAACTCTGTTCTGTCCTGGTCCCAGAATTTGTAAATATAATGTGTGTTTATGTAATTAGTTTAGTCTTCAATATACTTAGGATAGTAAGTTTTAGTTGTGTTTAAAAGAAAAAAAAGATTTTTGGACTTGTTTTCCTGTTCGCAAGCTAGACATGGAGCAAGATTTGGGCGGGTTGTCCTTCAGTCCCTGTTCAGAGGCACTCTGATCCCGTCATCTGTTTTCATGACTTGTGAGTCATCAGGAGTGGAATGCACATGTGCAATCACTCAAAGAAGAAAAAATGGTTACTGACCTGTTCCATAACTGTTATTCTTCAAGATATGTTGCACGTCTGCTCCACGATCTGCCCTCCTACCCCTCTGCATTGGAGTTTTCTGTCTAAAAGGACCCGGTGGTGGTCCTTTATACCTGCATGCAGTGTGAGCTGCCCCAGTGGGTATCATGGCGGGAGAAAAATTCTGACAACTATTCTAGAGGCGCACACACACACCTACCGTATAATGGACATGTAGAAAACATCTCGAAGAGTAGGTTACAGAACAGTTCAGTTACTTTGTTTTCCTAGCAGTGGAAAAGAACTTATCTCTATAGACAACAGATAACCTGTCTCCAGGTGTGCCCCAATTTTATCTATTCTGGACTATTTATTATACCTGAAGTCTGAGCTTTTCCTTTGCTACGTCTTCATTACTGGCCGTATCGGCAGGTAGCAATCGATTTCTCGGGGATCCGAACGAGCTCCTGTCGACTCCGGAACTCCACCAACGCGAACGGCGGTAGCGGAGTCGACAGGGGGAGCTGCGGATGTCGATCCTGCACCATGAGGATGGTAGGTAATTGGATCTAAGATAGTTTGACTTCAGCTACACTATTCACGTAGCTGAAGTTGTGTATCTTAGATCGATTCCCCCCCCCCCCCAGTGTAGACCAGCCCCTTGTCAGCATTCAAAGTGATCTATCAACATCTCAACGTACTGTTTTCAGTTGGCAATTGAAAATTCTTCAGCCATTCCACTGTTGTAAGATTCCTCAAAGGACTAGTTAAGATATCTCCACTAGTCAGAAAACCTATCCCAGTCTGGGATCTTGGTGCTGACAAAGTTAATGCATGTTCCTTTTGAATAACTGGCAGAATGCTTTTTAATTTAACCTATTGCTAAAGACATTTACAATTAAAAATTTCAGGTCATGTTAGACTTAATTGTTCACAGAAAGAGCCAGCCTTTCACCACGGCCCACACCTGCCTGCGACTGATGGGCCACACAGCTGCATGCACCTATGTGGTAAGCCATACCTTGTTCATCTGAGGTCCCTGTAAGGGCGGCTGGCCTCGGTTTACGTTCCCAGCAGCCACGCCTGGACCGAGTGGTCGCGGTGCCGAGCCATCTCCTCTCGTCTCTGGACTGGTGGCGGGATCCCTAGTCAGTACTGCAGGGAATCCCCTTCGTGACCCTGGCGCCCTTGCTCACCTTGGTCTCAGATGTGTCTGATCTGGGCTGGGGAGCCCATCCGAGCAAGTTCAGTACCCAAGACTGTTGGCTGCAACGTGACCTAACCCTTCAAATCAATGTCTGGGAGCTCAGAGCAGTTTTCCTGGTGTGCCTTACCTGGAAGGCAAGGTGGTGCAGGTCCTAACGGACAATACTGCTGCAATGTGCTACATCAGCAAGCAGGGCAGTGCCAGGTCTTTGGCCCTTTGTCGGGAAGCGCTCATCCTCTGGGACTTTTTTGTGCGGCACGCCATTCATTTGGGGGCCGCCCACCTGCCCAGAACCAAGAACATCCTAGCAGATCATCTTGGCAGATCTTTCTCATCTTGCCATCTCCATCTAGAGGTGGTCAGTCTAATTTTTCACAGGTGAGGAACTCCCCAGGTGGACCTGTTCACGTCCAGACAGAACAGGAAGTGCCATGTGTTCCGTTCTCTGCTGAGCAGGGACAAGGGTTCTGTGTCAGATGCCTTTCTGATTCCATGGTCGGGAGCGCTGATGTATGCCTTCCCACCGGTGCTATTAATCCACAGCATCCTGCTCAAGGTGAAGCAGGACAGAGCGGCGGTCATCCTTGTAGCCCTGGCATGGCCTCATGAGCACTGGTTCACTGAGTCTTTTGGTAGCCGTCCAGTTGCAGCTGCCTCTTCTGCTGGATCTGCTGCCCCACAACCATGGGAATCTGCTGCATCTGAACCTGGCGGCAGTGTACTTGACGGCCTGGTTTCCGCATGGCTGAGCGCGGAAGAACAGCAGCGTTCCACTGGTGTCCAGCAGGTTCTGCTGGGCTGCAGGAAACCCTCCACCGGGCTACCTACATGGCTAAGTGGAAGCGGTTCATGTTTTGAGCCTCGGATTGCCTCATCCGGGTGGAAGAGGTCCCCTTGCAAGAGATCTTGGACTATTTACTGCACCTTAACCTCCAGGGTCTGTCGCTGTCCTCAGTGTGCACCTGGTGGCCATTTCGACTTTCCATCCTCCGTCTCATGGCAGGTCAGTCTTTGCCCATCCCATGACGGTGTGGTTCCTGAAAAGTCTGGAACACCTTTACCCGCATGTCTGGGACCTGGTTCATCCTTGGGACCTGAACTTTGTGCTCACAAGGCCTCCGTTTGAGCCCCTGACTTCCTGCTCCCCTCTGTTTCTCTCTTGGAAGGCCTTCTTTTTGTTCACTATAACTTTGTTCTGTAGGTTGTCCGAGATCAGGGAGCTGATGTCTTACCTGCCTTATACGATATTCTATAAGGACAAGGTCCAGCTGCGTCTGCACCCGGCATTTCTGCCCAAGATCATCTCCTAGTTCCATATCGGTCAGGACATATACCTACCTGTCCTCTCCCCGAAGCCTCATACTATGGATGAAGAATGCAGACTGCATACTCTGGACGTATGGCGGGCGCTGTTCTTCTACTTAGAGAGGACGAAGCCATTCTGTAAGTCTACATAATTGTTTGTTGCTGTCATGGACAGGATGAAAGGATGCCCAGTGTCCACCCAGAGAATCTCATCCTGGATCATGGTTTGCATCCGCTACTGGTATGAGCTGGCAAAGGTGCCCACGCCAGCGATCATAATGGCTCACTCAACTAGTTTGCAGGTGTCATTGGCGACCTTCCTCACTCAGGTGCCCATTCAGGAAATCTGCTGCACAGTGACCTGGTTGTCCATCCACACGTTCACTTCGTACTATGCACTGACCCAGCAAGCTCAAGCTGATGTTGGTTCGGCAGGGAAGTACTCCAATCTGCAAGACTGTGAACTCCGAGCCCACCCCCAGTGATTCTGCTTGTGAGTCACCTACCATGGAATTGACATGAGCAAGCACTTGAAGAAGAAAAAACAGTTATCTATTGTTCGTAACTGTTCTTTGAGACGTGTTGCTCATGTCCATTCCATTATTCGCCCTCCCGCCCCTATGTCAGAGTTGTCGGCAAGAAGGAACCAAGAGGGCTCAGGGCTGGCGGCACCTGATATACCAGGCCATGAGCATGGCACTCCAGCGGTACCTGTGTTAGCGGCCCTATGGGTACTGCTAAGGCAAAAGTCTCCGACGGCTGCGCACGTGGGCGCATACACACCTACAATGGAATGGACACGAGCAATATATCTCAAAGAACAATAGTTACGAAAGGTAGGTAACCATTTTTTCTCTGAGAGCGTTGCCTGTGTATATTCATGTTATGTCCACTTTCCTCTTTTCCTCGGAGTTTTACTCTCCAAGGGACTCTGGGGCTTAAGAGAAGGAAACGAGGCTGTAAGGGATCACATGGGTTTCTAGAGACCATCTCCAAATACTTGGCTCTGTGGAGTGGTGCTTTTATAGTTTCAGCGGGGACACTGCTTTAGAAAGTTTTTGAAGCTTAGAGGTGCCAGGAGTGCATCCTACTAGTGTGAATGTGCAGTGGCTTCTCTCTCTCTCTCTCTCTCGGAACTACAGTTAATAGTAAGTAATCTTTCTTTCTCCTTTTTTCAAAGATAACTGAAACAGTGTAGAGAATTGGCACACGCTGCACTGAAAAGAGAGAGATATATTGCACCAACTAAGTTTTTCATTGAGTTTGCATCTTAATCAAATTTTCAATATACAACAAACCCAGTATTTTCTGGGTGTATGAATGATTTACACATAGCAGATGTAAGTGTGACAAGTTTTGCTTCTTCCTCTTTTGATTATGTAGAATACTATTTCCATATGTTTTAGCCTGATTTAATTTTTGCCTATTTCAAAGTTACAGAAATAATTTTCTTAAAAAAGCAAAGATTATTCTGAAACAAACCAGAAATCATTTACTAAAAACTAATCAGTCAAATGTTAGTGTTACTTATGCGATGGATAGGGGCTTTTTGAGGATGGTTTTATACAGTAAGAATAGGCACAAAGCAGAAGTATATATGTCTTTATTCAAATAATCTCTTAAGTATTTGGAATAAACAGGGAATATTTCAAAATGCTTAATACATTATTAAATTAGAACGTCCAAGCTTTCCTTTGTCTATGTGGTATATCTTTTTGTATTTGTGTGGGGAGCACATTCATTGTAACTATTTTTGCCTCAAAATATTAGCCTTTTTTGCAGCTACATCTCATTGTTGGATTATATTTCATTTGTGATCTACTATAACCCCCAGATCCTTTTAAGCAAGACTACCACCTATCTAGTTATTCTCTATTTTGTAATTGTGCATTTGATTTTTCTTTCCTAAATAAAGTACTTTGCACTTGTGTTTATCGAATTTCATCTTGATGAATTCATATCAATTCTCCAATTTGTCAGGGTGGTTTTAAATTCTAATCCTGTCCTCCAAAGTGCTTGCAATCCTTCACCGCTTGGTGTCATCTGCAAAATGTATAAGCGTATTCTCCACTTCATTATTGAAGTAATTAATGAAAGTAGTGAATAGTACTGGATCCAGGACTGACCCCCTGTGGGACCCCAGTAGATTCACCTTCCAAGTGTGACAACAAACCATTGGGAACTACTCTTTGAGTATGGTCTTTCAACCAGTTATGCACCCATCTTACAGTAATTTCATCTAGACCACATTTCTCTAGTTTGCTTTATCTGTCATGCAACCTCTCTGACCTCCTACCGTTCTCTTTTATAAGCGCACTTTAAACATTCTCTCTTCCCTTTCCCAGTAGAGCTGGAACACTTTTTATAGCGGGGGTGCTGAAAGGCAATGAAACTGTAAAGCAGTGGTCCCAAAACTTTTTACCTTGTATGCCCCCTTACTCCTGTCCTCAAACCCCCAGCTCAGAGCTGTGGCTGGGAGCAGGGTCGTGCCTCCGGGAGGCAGGGGGCTCTGACGGGGTAAGAGGGGTGAGGCTGGCGCCCTGGACGTGGGTCTGGGAGCAGACCCCTAGATGCAGGGCTAGCAGCTGGAACCCAGGGCATGTAAAACCTTGGGGTGCTGCAGTACCCTCCACACCCCTTATTCACGTGCCTATTCTCTTTCCTGTATGCTTGTTGAGGATCTTCTTTTGTTTTATTTGGTCTTCTTGGTAAAATTTTCAAAAGTAGCTCCAACTGTGAAAAGTGCTTAGGCACTTATGCTCCTAAATATTGTTGAAAATCAGTGGGACTTAGGCTCCTAAGACTCTTACGTGTTTTTGAAAATTATACCACTTGTCTTAAATTTTAAAATCATTTGGGCAGAGACTGTGTTAAAAGCTCCATGTAAACTTACAGCACTATATAAATGATTACCATCACCATATATAAAATAATGCTTTTGGTTACAGTAGAACTTCTGAGGCTCAGGATGGCCTATTTAGATTTAAAAATGAACTGTTTTGTTTAAATCCAATTTTTTAGTGAAAAGTACTTCTTAGCCTGTAAATATTACTGCTGAGTTTAGTTAAATGAATGAAGTTTTTTCCTTAAATTAAGAGAAATAACCAGCAGTTATTGTTCATAAAGAAATACAGTATCAAGTTGTTTCATAATCTTTGCTATTCAATATGACTATGCTTCATTTCCTTACTGTTATAATATACACAGTCTGAGTTTTTTAATGAAACGGAAGCTTTCCTTTTTACACACATTATTATAATACATTTATTCTACTTGTCTTATTTGTATGCAGTTTACAGTATTTTAAACTATTTTGCCTTGGCTGGCAAAATAGATGGTAGAAGAAAATATGTCCATTTGTTATATTTCTAGCAAAAAAATCTATTTACAAAAATAACGTCTGATGTGCAAATAATTTTTAATCAAAAATGCCAAAATACTGAATGCTTTCATCATTTTAATGCATCCATTGGAAATATTACTTATTCTTTCCAAGATGGGGCATACTTACTGGGTATCTGTCAAAATCAACAGTGTGTTACTCATAATAAAGAGCAAGATGAGCTATATTCCTGTAACCATAAAATGTCACTAAACTGTTACCTTTCCTTTGTACTGTTTCTCTTGGTGCTAAATACCATGGTAAACTCCAGACCATTACATTCCTAGTCTTGTAAAATTGTATTGTATGAAGTAGTTATTTAAGGGGGGGGCGAAATTCCTGACACAAGAACTTTTTAAAAAAACTGAACCCTAATTAAGAATTTTATTGAAACTGATTAAAATGAGGTAGGCACAGTATTTTCACGGAACTCCAGAGGAGTTGTATGTTCAATATAAAAATACAATTCTCATGGCTGATAAATATGTAGTTATATTCAAAATTCAAATATTGACAATTTGATGTTAGGGTAGGATCTATAACCAATGATATGCGAAGGATTTCACATTAAAATTACTTTTGTCTAGTGCCAATTATTCACTTTCTGCCAGTAAAAATGCACATACTTCCAGGGTTGGCATCAGTCCATACTGGCATACAAAATACAGCTTAAAAATGGTCACTAGGCTTCAAAGATTAAAGTGAAATTAAATCTATGAAGTACAAATGGAAGGAGCAGAATGGGAATACACCACAGGGTATGACATTGGAATGCTGACATCATCCACATTCTGTAAAGCAGTAGTTCTCAAACTATGGGTCGAGACCCTAGTGTGGGTTGTGACCCTGTTTTAATGGGATTGCCATGGCTGGGGTTAGACTTGCTGGGGCCCAGGACCCAGGCCCAAGCCCCATGCCTGGGCCCAAAGCCGCAGCCTGAGCCCCACCACCCAGCACTAAAGTTCAAGGGCTTTGGCGCTGGGCAGCAGGATCAGGCTTCGGCTTCAGCCTTGGGCAGTGGGGCTCAGGTTACAGGCCACCAGCCTGGGGCGGCAAGGCTTGGTCTTCAGCTTTGGCCCTGCCGCCCAGGGCAGCGGGGCTTGGGTGGGCTCAGGCTTCAGTACCGCCTCCTGGGGTCATGTAGTAATTTTTGTTTTCGGACGGGGGTTGCGGTGCACGGAAGTTTGAGAACCCCGACTGTAAAGACATCAGACAAATAAAGGTGAGAAGCAATAACAATAATATGAGCTCCAATCAGCATTCTGAGTCTGTGTGAAGTCAATTGCCTTGAAGGACGTTTTCCAGATATTTTTTCTGCTCCAGGCCCATAATTACTGCAAGTATATTTACATAACTAGAGGTGAAAGGACAGAATAAGGCGGAGTGGGTTATGTAAACCATGGAGCCATTATTTATGGTGCCTTTTCAAGATCTGAACAAAGCATATCTTCAGGTCGTCTTCTTACCGGAGATCAGATCTACAGGTTGCCAGTAATAGTCTGGAATCCAGAATATGCTTGTGATTGCATAGTGTTAAGTAGTTGTTAAGTGTAGTTAGAAGTTAGAGTCCCAGTGGGAACTTTGCTCCAGGCGGGACATGCCCTGGTCTCCGGGTCTTAAGCCCTGTGTGGACTGTAACAGGCCAATGCCTGTAAGTGACCCCCACAGCAGATGCTTGGGAGAATCAGATGTGAAGGACAAGTATTGTATTTGTACAAGTTTTTGATCCAGGTCTCAGAAAGAGTGGGATATTTATTTGTGGGCTCTCCTTATGGAGGCTGCCCTTTGTCTGGCTTCCAAGCTTAGTACCTCGGCATGCAGCACACCCCCGGCACCAGGCTCTGCCCAGCATGGATCCCTGGCATCGAGCAAAAAAGTCCAGGGTCCTTAGTCCCTTAAAGGATCCACCACCAACTCCTAGGAGTGGTAGGGGACCCAAACTTCTGGAGGCATCAATGCCTTCCCAAGCTCCCCTGGCTCTGAGAAAGCAGAGACTTCCATTTGCGCCACTGGAAACTGCAAAGGGCAAGCCAGCCGCTGAGACCCCTCAGGGGGCAGTGAAGCACCACCGATCCCCGAGACAAGGCCACGCTCTCCATCTCAGTACCTCATATCTCTCATGTTGCAGCCCATATCCTCTGCCGCTCGCCCTCGGTCACGGGCACTGCGATTGCAGTACCCACGCTCTTGGCACAGATCCCTAGGGGGACGCGTACTCTGTACTACTGGCACCATTTGCCCTCCCACTGGTCATCCTCTCGGCGCAGATCTAGGTGCCGATCCAGGAAATCTGTCAGGCTGGTACCTGGAGTCTGTCCCATGTTCAGGTCTTATTATGCGCTTACCCAGCAAGCTTGAGATGATGCTGGCTTTGGCAGAGCAGTACTGCACGCTGCAAGACCGTGAACTCTGAGCCCACCTCCACTGATACTGTTTGTGAGTCACCTAGAATGGAATCAACATGAGCAAACACTCAGAACTAAAAACTGTTACCTACCTTTTCGTAACTGTTGTTCTTTGAGATGCGTTGCTCATGTCCATTCCTTACCTGCCCTCCTGCTCCCCTGTTGGAGTTGCTGGCAAGAAGGAACTGAGAGAGCACAGGGCAGGTGGCGCCAGGTATATCGACGCATGAGCACAGTACTCAAGAGGGTGCCGCAGCCGGTCCTACGGATACCGCTAAGGCAAAAATCTCTAACGACCGCGCACATGGGCACGCACACACCTAGATTGGAATGGACATGAGCAACACATCTTGAAGAACAACAGTTACAAAAGGTAAGTAACCGTTTTTTCGACTGTCAAAAGAATATATGCAAGTGATCTAGTTAAGTGCTTCATGACTTGCTTTACTCGTTTTTTTTTTTTTTTTTTTTTTTTTTACCTGTCTGGAGAGCCAAGGCTAAGCACTTTGCAAGTGCTGATGATACAGAGCAAATGTTCACCAGCTGGCTCATTTAAATTCACTCTATAAAATAGTTTGTTTACACAAGAAACTAGCAACACCTCTTTTCTCTATTGCCTGTCTAGTCTTCATCCAATCTTGTTTAAAACTAAGAACTTTGTATAATGTCACCATTTTGGGGGCTATACTTTCCAGAAACTGACAAAGCCGATCTACAGACAGGCTTGCACTTTTAAACAGCAGTTACTAAAACATGTTGATACTGTTGTAGCTTTTTTTTGGTGATCTGTTTCAGATGACATACCAGAATAGCACCACATTCTTTCAGTCAATATTATTTCCCCCCAAAAGCTGAGGGGATATGGCCATGGAAATTCAAATCAATATTTAATCATTGTTAATTTTATATTTAAATGTTTTAATTTGTACTATTCAGATATTTTTTATTTATATTTTGGAGTTGCGGGACAAAATTCTATTCCATTTTATGCTGGGCTAAATCGAGAATAACTACACTGACTATGAGATTTGCACTTTGGGTTTTCATCAGCATAATAGAAAGTAAATTTTGCTCAATATGTTTTTAGTCTTTTATTTCCATTTCTTAAGTGATAATTCAGGAACTGTAGTATTGTATGTTGATTACACATTTTGCATAAAACATGTAAAATTGGCAAAAGTTGGATTTTTGAAAATTTAATGTAGAAATGCAAGAGGTTAACAGTAGGGCTTGGTTAAAGCCTAGAACTTCTGACCAGTCTGAACCTTGTTGAATTTCAGGATTGTGCTTCTGATAAGAATCAATGGATCAGGATCCTGGCTAATTGGTTTTGGTTGTAGGGTGGCTCCAAAATCAGAAAAAGATATTTCTGTTGAGGTTTTGGTCAAAATCTGATGAGAATTGCCTGTGAAATTTCAGCTATATCAAATCCAAACTCATTCCTGATGTAGCCTTGAATCTGAATTTAAAATTGGTCTGATAGAACAGAACACTGCATCCTTGTTTCGTCTTTAATTATGATGAGATTTTTTTTCATGTACAGTTTGCAATCTAAACTAAAAGTTCAGTTTTGCTAACATTTCAGGGTCTATAAAGAGGTATTTGTTCTAACAAAGTTAGTTAATTGGTCTTTTGATGGTATCGGTGTTTTTCCAAGTTACAGAATATGATTAAAAATGCTGAAACTAACAGTAGCATATATAAATATATGTAACAGATATTAATTGGTTGGCAATTTAGGTTATTTGATAGCTGGGCACTAGAGATTGTTCAGCTTGGGTATATGATCCAGTTCTGTTCCTGCCAACTTCCAGCCCACACCATATGTATAATTTTTTTTTTTTTTAGGGATTCTTCCAGTGAGAATCTGATAAGAGCAGAAGCGGCTCTTTTAAGGATGAGGCTATAGAAGTGTCTCAGCAGTACAGAAGAAAAGATTTCTTTCACTTCATGGTGCTTCCTTATACTGAAAAAGAGAGATGACCTGTGTCCCATTATGGTATCCTCATTACAATCTTTAACTTACACATGCTGACATGAGCATCTATTATTTCTACAATTTTTTGTCAGGTGTTGTTCAGCATTCTCATCTTAAAGGATGCCACTTCCATGTTACTTTCAGACTGGCTCTCAGAGGATTACTATAGCTATTACGAATACAAGGTTTTGTCCTTAAGCCTTTCTGCATCCCCAAGGCTATTTAGGAAGTACCTCACAAGGGGGGTAGACAGAGTCAGGCATCAAGGAGTCCATAGATTCATGTACTAGCTGACTTGGTGAATTGGGGCTCTTCCTCACTAGGCCTTAGACTAGTCATTCACCCAGCATATGCACTGTTTCAGTACCTAGTTCTACATAAACTGGGGCAAACCTACTTTTGTACCAACCTAAATAATTTCCTTTATTGTTTCTGGCGTGGACAAACCATTTTCTCTTACAGATATTTGCCAAACCGTCCTCCTGAGGAATAATCCTCTAAATTCAGAGAGATTCTAAACCTGTAGCTAATGGGGCTGTGATGAACTGAGAGATACCTGCATTATTCTTATGAATATTGAGTGACTCTGGTTTTCTTGTGCAGTTTTGTATCGCTACCTACTTGAACTTAAAGGGTTGTCAGATCAGAGCTGAGACTTGGCCTAGGCAGGAAACAAAATAAACATTAAGAGATAAGACATCTCAGGCTTTGGAGCAGCTAAATGAACAGTGGCACTATCATCAGGAGATGCTAAAGGCTGAGACCCTATATATCAAAAGAGCCTGACCCATTAAAAGGTATGGTTAAAAGGTGCCCCTGGCAGAAAGCAAAGAGGGAAGTGGTCAGCGTGCCACGAGACTGACACAAAGATGGGAGAGAGAGGTAGACACTGCAAGGCTGGCTGGCTGTCTCTGAGCAGGGCCTAAGTGCTTAGAGCAGGAGCAGTTAAAGGGTTCAGTAAGACCCATAAGGCTAGGTCTCTTCTTGTGTTATTTCTAAACAGTGTGTCTGAATGCTGCATGCCTCCTGTTACCATTAAATAATGCTGTGTGAGTGCTAGCATGACCCCAACAGGCACTGATTTTTTGAGGTTTGTTAATGCTCAGCTCAGTTGGTGCAGTGAGGCACAGATAGAAGTACCTGCCCTCTTGACATAGATTACCTAGGGGGAGGTGCCAGTTTCTACTACTGGCACCATTTGCCCTCCCGTTGGTCATCCTCTTGGTGCAGATCCTGGTCGCCTGCCCTGTGAGAGCACTCTCCATCGTATGGTCTCCCCAGCACCAGTCCCCTTGATACCGGCACCGATCCCCCCACTCCAAACACTGGTCTCTGGCAGCGAAAATCAGCAGGCAGGCACAGGCGTCGACGGCTCCACCATGGTCAATGGAAGGGGATTCCTTCAGTGTGGAAGGGCAGGTCAGCCCCTTACCAAGACCCGACTGGCATGATTGGGCACCTGAGGCTGCGTTGACGTCTACAGCACCACCTTGGCAGCATGGGCAGTGGCCAGCACAGTGGCCTTATTGGAGTGCATGGGGTATGCCGGTGATGACGATGGCCCCCTTTGCACCGCTCATGTGCTGCCACATCGGAGCAACAGCTGGCAGCACCAGGCTCGGTGCATGTGACCTGCTCGGAGGTCAGGGTACAGGAGACAGTGCCCACTCAAAACTCCCCTCCCTCGGGGGGATGATGTCCCAGAGACTCCTCTGGCGGGACAGTTGTTATCCTCATCCCCGGACGAGGCAGTTGCAGGACTCTCGAGGGCCAGCCTGCTGGACGAATTTAAAGAACACCAGGCCCAGCTTTGATGATTGGCTGAGAACTTGGGCCTAGATGTGGAGGAGATGGCCGAGCAGGCAGACACCTTGTTCAGTGTCCTCTCCGCCTCTACCCCAGCATGTATTGCGCTACCAGTGCATGACGGGGTCCTGAAAATTCCCAGGTTTTGGCCCAGGGATTTGGCACCCTGGTGGAGGAGGGCACTGAGGCAGCTAAGTGCTCTCTCCAGATGGCATGGGACACCGTGGACTCAGCAGCTAGGGTGGTCACATCAGTGGTGATCATGAGGTACAGCTCTTGGCTTCAGACTGTCAGCCTGTCCTTAAAAGATGCAGACCTCTAACCAGGGGATGGAAACAGTCTATTTTTGGAGTAGACTGATGCAAGGCTGCATGGGTTAAAGGACACTTGGCCACCCTTCGCTCGCTGGGCATGCATGCACCTCAGTCTACACAGAAGCAGTTCTGGCCACCCCCGCTGCCAAGGCCTTGGCGGCCTCGTCAGGGATCTGCAAAAAGAGAGAGAGACACAAGCTTTAGTCACTGCTGCCCCTCCTCCTCCTGCTCACTCGTGCAGCCCGGCCTGGGAAAGAATCCCAGGGTCCAGAAGCGCTCATTTTGAAGGTCAGTTCCCGGATCCTGCTTGTTCTTTCCTTGACTGTCTTTGTCCTGACTATTCAGCCTGGTCACGGGTCACCTCGGACCGCTGGGTGCTAGACATAGTATCTTGGGGCTATACCCTGCAATTTTCAGCCGCCCACTTCACCATCCCTCTTCAGTGACCCTTCTCAAGAGCAACTCCACGTCGAGAACCTCCTGCACCTGGGGCCGGTGGAGGAGGTCCCATGGGACACGAGAGGAAAAGGTTTCTATTCCCACTACTACTTAATCCCGAAAGCAAAAGGGGGTCTCAGACCCATTCAGGACCTGTGTTGTCTCAACAAGTCTCTCAGAACGTTGAAGTTTTGCATGGTCTCCCTGGATCTGGGAGACAGGTATGCTGCTTTCAACTTGAAGGACTCGATGCTGTGTGAGTGCTGGCATGACCCCAACAGGCACTGATTTCTTGAGGTTTGTTAATGCTCAGCTCAGTTGGTGCAGTAGAGCACAGATAGAAGTAGGCAGAGACAAAAGTCCCAAAAAACTAAGGTTTTTTGTGTGTGTAACCTATCTTTCTTTGGTGTCAGCAGTGACTCTCTGGAATCATGCTTGGCTACATGGCTTTCTTTCAGTTAAGAAGAGTAGGCTAAAATGTTGCTTTATTTGAAAGGCATTCTGCTCTTCACTTCAGATTCAGAAAAACTTCTGTGAAATACAGACATTAGAAATCCTACCTAGGGTCTTCCATCTTTTGAGATGACTGTTCTCCTGCAGAGCCCCATAGTCATCCACTACATTCCTTTCTTTAGCCTTGTCCTGATAAATACATATAATGAAAATGATGAAGGGCTCCTGAGAGATGCCTCCTGAGAGAAATAGAACACACGCACACACACCCTTGAGTTGAAAAGAGAGAAATAGCTTGAAAGCAAGGAAAAAGAAGAACATGTACACAAAAAAGAAAAAAGATGGTGGAAGAAGATAGAAAGAAGAAGGGGTGAAGGAGTACAGTGATGATCCAAGCTATTTTACTTTAGTTCAGACAGTTATTACATAATTTTGTATTGACAGTTATGTTTAAACATGGACTCCCAAAATTAGCCTTTCGTTGTGTATAAATATGGTAAAATATGTGTTTTGCAGTGAGTCTTAGGAATTTGTTTGCCCCAAGTGGTTTAAATCAAAATAATTTAGGAACCAAAAAAGTCAATAAAAAAACAAAAAACATTTTGTCACTGGTACATATTTCCAAGTTGCAGTCCATAGTTGTCTCCATGATATCACAGTTGACGGTTGTGAAGATTGTTGTGATGTCATAATGAAATAATTATGGCTGCTGGTCAGATATAAGCAAGGACTGATAAAAATGAATAAACTTCCTTTAAAAATGAAAAGCCTGAGTCATTCCATTATGACACTGAAGAATAATTTTTTGAAAAATAGTTTAGTTTTCCAAAGTGGTGGCTTTCAGCTGTGCCTAGGTACTATAGCACGCGCTGTGTAAAACCAACTCTTCAGAGGGACAGCAGCACAGCAACTAGGTATAAAGTGGTAGCTGAATAAATGGCGTTGTAGATTTAATTAGAAGTTTTCTTCTTAGTTAAAATCAGACTCTAAATATTTTGCTCTATATTTTTTATTTTAATATTTTTAAGACAATTGCTCAAAATGTAGCTGCTTTTCTGTAGTTAATTCCATTTTTACTTGAAAATGAAGAATTCATGTGTGTTTGTTGGAATTCCTGTAGGAATGGAAAAACTATTACTATATTTAAAGCAGGAAATAATTAAAGAAATATGAGAGGGCATTGTCTTTCATTCCAAATGTTGCAATAAAGAGCATTGTTAAGAATTTGTATTCATATTCATCCTGTTCATCATTCTCTTTTGTTGATTGTTGTGTTGGCATAAATATTTGTATTATGTTGATTTAAAGCCTATGGTAACTTTAAGTGGTTGAACATTTTGAATATAATGTTCTGTTTTAAAACAGATTTCCCTCCACCCTAAGAATCAATAGAAAAACAACAAGCTGTTCCTCACTCTGTGCTCTACCAGAGCATCTGAAACCATTTAGCACAGAATCAGTCAAAGTTTCCAGCATATTGTAAACATTCCTTTAGCTATAGTGAACATGCTGACATAACCCTCACTCTAGGGGGCACAATGTAAAGTATGAGCAGAGGACAGAAAATATGTGGTAACCTTATTTAACAGTCTTAGTTTAAAAGAAAAAAAAAAGGTCCTATTAACTATTTGTAGCCTGTCATTTACTCTCCCATATCCTCCAGAGGCATGTTAGTACCAGTGAAGTTTGTATTTAAAGGAACACTCTAGTTTGACACTTTTTTCAGAAGATCTGTGCATTTTTCATCTTTTGTCCCTACATAACACAACAGCATGATTACAAAGTGTGGCACCTCAAACTTGTGTAATGACAGTAGTGACTACAAGAGTGAAGCATTGTATGTCACTTGACGACTGAAATTAAAATATTGCCTTATAATGTGTGCAGTCTGAATGTGTCTTCTTATAATAACATTCAGATAGCAATGAAAACCAGTCTAATGAAAGTATCCAGTTTCCTTAATTTACTATATTTCTAGTTTTTGAACTTCTTTCAATTTCTTCTTCCCACCTCTTGGTCAAATAATACACTAGGAGTAAGATATTTTGCAAGACATTTTGCAACAGAAAAGTAACAAACTGAAAATATTTAGCCAGATTCTGCAGTTCTTACTCCCGCTGAGACAGATTCTCAGCTGGTGTAAATTGTCCTAGCTCCATTGATATGAATGGAGGTAGGATAATTTTATACCATCTGAGGATCTGTCCCATTGAGTTAACCATGTAAAAACTCACCATGAACAAATGTGGCAGTGTCTGGGGAATTCAAAGGGATTCACCTTTTAGGATATATTAAACAAAATTAATATAATTTTCCCAAATACACTGCCCTGTTAAAGTTTCTAACACTATGCCATTTACAAGTGCACAAATTATGTATTTTATACCATTACATGACTGGAATTTGGGATGATATAAATTGTGTTGAGTTGTAAAAGTGGCATGAAAGTAGTCTGTTGATGTCAGTGAGGCTACTCATGTGCTTGAGCTTAGGCATGTGCTTAAATAACTTTCTGAATCGAGGCTATAAAGGTGAAAAATGAAAAGGAACCAGTCCTTGGATTGCCAAGAACAATCCAACTGGTTAAGGATTTATTCCAGTGATTTAAGACAATGTCATTGGTGCCCTTCTTTTCTCTGTCTACACCTTATCTCATCCACCAATACAAATTTAACTACCATCTCAAATGCCTGTGACTGTCAGATCTCCCTCTCTGCTCCTGTCCAAACTAAAAACACAGCCTAGCTCTCTGACATCTTGTTGTGAATGTCCAGCTGTCAGATCTAGCTCAATATGGGGATAGAGCTCTTAATCTTGCCGCCACCCTCACCCCAACTCAGCTCTCCCTGCAATCTCCTTTCTTGATCACTATGGACAACACTGCCATCCTGCCTGTCACTCAACCTGTAACCTGGGCATCAGCTTCAACTTGGACCTCTTTCTAGGTCCTCACATTCAGCCTATGATTAAATCTTGCAGATTTTTTTGGCATAACATCTGAGAAATATTGCATTTCCTATCCATCCACATAGCTAATGCTCTCATCCAGGCTCTCATCATCTTGTGTCTCAATTACTCCAACCACCGTGCGTCTGGACTTGACAAATGTAATTTTGCCTTGTTCATATCTATGCAGAATGCTGCCGCAAAGATCATTTTCCTAACCTGTGGCTTTGACCATTTACTGGCTCCGTTTTCTCTGTTTCTCAATCATAAGCTTCAAGGTCTTCATAGTCTATCCTCGCTCTCCTTTTTATCTCTCATTCACTATTGAGATGTTGATTCCCGCCTTCAATCAGCCCGTGATGCCAACCTCTCTTGCTTACTTGTTAAATTATCAAGCAATCACCTTTGTGCTTTTTTCCATGCTGCCCCTCGCACTTGGGAGTAGCTCCATGTAAATATCTGCACAGCTTCCTCATTACTCCTTTCGAAAGAGTTATTAAAACTCTCCGTTGCTGTGATGCCTACAAAAATCTTGACAACACTTAGGCTGGTGTGCTGAGTAGGGATGTAAAAAGTTAACCGGTATGCAATAAGCTTACCCGTTAACCCACCGTAACCATTAACTCCAGGCTGGCCCTTGCAGCCCTGCACTGGCCAGCCCACTAACCCCTGCGGCCCCGCAGTTGTCGGTGCAAGCCCAGCTGCCCCACCCCACTGCAGCTGGTCTAGCCGTGCCACCATACCAGAGCAGTGCTTCTTGGTGGGATCGGTCCCAGCCGCTTGATTGGTTAACTGTTTAAATGACGTATTTCTTTATCATTTAAACAGTTAACTTTTTAAACGGTATTTACATCCCTAGTCCTGAGACCACTGCTTGTCATACTGACTAATATTTACTCATTGTTACCTTTTACTCCTCTGTCTGTTGGTGTCTATCTGCTGTCCTTTTTCTTATACTTAGATTGTAAACTCTTTGGGGCAGGGACTGTGTTTATGTTCTGTGTTTGTATAGCTCTCCTGCACAATAACTGCCCATTGGACCATGACTATGGCTTCTAGATACTATGGTAATACAAATAAACAATAATAATAGTAATTATATTTAATCATGGTCTCCTTAATTAATCTACAAGGCATTTCTACTTAACGTAACTAAATTGTATTTCGTTCTTTCTCGTAACTGCATTTCTACACATGTGAAATATTTATTCTAAATACATTAATGGCTTTATGTAGTGGTTTAGTTAATATCACCCCATGATTTATGTAAAACATAAGTACATGCGGTTTATGAAAAAAACATTTAAAATAATTGTATTCTAAATATCATTCGTCACAGCATATTTGAAAGAATGCAGACTAGCTTTTTGATGTTAACATCCCAAATTATGCAAACTGTAAACATTTTATACGTGGGATTCATGCTTTTCTCAGCTAGACAAGCCCATATATACTTAAAATCAGAATAAAAAATAAGATTGTCTACTTCACATTTTTATTCTATTTCTCTTAAGTGATGAATACAAGTTAGAATGCTTTCTAACAGCTTCAAAATATTAAAGTGCCCAGGGACAGGACAGGGATGATGTTTTGAAGTCAATAAATATTTCAGCTTCACATTTCAGCCTTTCTTCTTCATTCCTTTGATCTGGCTTTGGTTTAGTTATCATTCCTGTTGAATGACTTCACACTGTCTTTCTTCCTCTCCACACCAAAAAGAAGTGGTTCTGCATACATTCCACATGTTTGAGCTTTGTCATTGTAAAAGATAGCCATAGTTTCCTCATTGTTTGCTGGTAATAACTGCTTCTAAAATAAGATATTTGACCATATATAAGATGCAAGCTTTTTAAACCTAATGTATAATTTATATAAAAAGCTATTATTTCATTATCACAGTTTATTAAATGTAATAAAACATGAAAAGTAAAATTGTTTTTTGTGTTTCAGAGAATTCTTCATAAAAATGAAGAATTATTTTTTTACAATAAACACTACAGAATGTTAACCCCTTGAATTCTAAAGGCATATGATATCTTTAATATTTATTATTTCATGCAGCTGAAAAGTCTGTATTTCTAAAGGTTGAATTAAAGAGAAGCTGGTCTATAAAGTTACCATCAAGAGATCTTTATTTTCCAACAGTTACTCCACCCCTACAATCGGAAATACTGGTTGGTCCTTGATCTTGCAATTGGATACGCGTTGGGGAACTCCTGCACTGACATGGATCCCTATTAATATTAATAGGATTCCATATGGGCAAAAGGGTCTTCCCATGCAGATCAGATTGCAGGATTGGGGCATCACTTTCTATTTTGTGTTTAGAAAAATACTATAAACTCTCAGCTAACTGTGGTAGATGGTGATATATGTGAATCTTCTAGTGGTTATTTTGTGCATGTGTTGTTATAGACAAGAAAATATTTAGAGCAGATTATGGACTATCCTCTACCATGAATGTCTATGCTTTTCTTTTGGATAATGTCAAAATTGTTGAGCAGGGTACATTTTAAATTTGGGATTTTACAGCTACTCAGCATTCTGTGCTTTATGATCTCTGTTGCATCTTCATGTTTGACTCTGATCTTGTGTTCTTCCAAGTGGGCGTTACCAGCTTTACTGATTGTAAAGAATAAAACAAAACTATGGCCTGATTCTTCTTCCACTGAAGTCACTGGGAGTTTTGCCAATAGCTTTAATGGGAATAGTCTCAGCCCCTGAGCCACTGAAATGGTGTAAATCTTTCCTTTGGCAATCCAAGTGTTGGGTCCTTTTAATTTCTCCTTTGGGTATTATCACTCTGATTTAGCAAAGTACTTAAACACATACCTAATTTATCAAAACATTGCACCCATCTTTAAAACACAGACACTTTTTGGGTGAGATGTAGCCATTTAATATTGCCCGAGCAAACAAAGCAGTACAGAATTCTATGTATAACTCAGCATGATGGGGGAAGGGGGGTGGGGGCTTTTAGGTAGAGACCCTGTAAAACTTTGCTGGGACATTGGTTCAGTACTGACATGGGAAGGAGGGAATTAATCACACACCATTTCATCAAGTTCCAGAGGATATTTGTGTAGGTGAAAAAAGTAAGGCAGATAGTGATTTCCCTTTGTTGAATCTCCAGTATATAAATGATGAAAACCAGATTTCATTATTTAACTTAGCAAATAGAACATTTGGGTTACATAGGAAGTGCAAGGGAACCTGTATTCAATAGAGAATAAAACTACAAGACAGCTAGGGCTGTAGATATCTTTAAGATACTGATGAATGACTCTTTAAGATGTCTATCTGGAATATGTGTCATGTTTCTGCTGATGTAAGGGAGCAATTTGTTCAGATCTAATTCTTGGTAATACAGGAAACATCAGTTAGCAACATAAGCAGGGCCCTATTAAGTTCACGGTCATGGGAAAATGTGCCATGGACTGTGAAATCTGGTTTCCCACAGTGGAGTCTGGTCTTTTGTGTGCTTTTACCCTATACTGTACAGATTTCATAAGGGAGACCAGCATTTCTCAAATTGGGGGTTCTGACCCAAAAGGGAGTTGCAGGGAGGGGTCACAAGGTTATTTTAGGGGGGCTGTGGTATGGCCACCCTTACGTCTGCAGTACCTTCAAAGCTGGGTGTCCGGAGAGCAGCGGCTGGTGGCCGGGCACCCAGCTCTAAAGGTGGTGCCCCACCAGCAGCAGCACAGAAGCATGGCAATACCATGCCATGCCACACTTACTTCTGTGTGGCCGCTTCAGAGCTGGGTGTCCTTGAAGGAATTAGTGGAGGCTACACTTCACCAACCTTTGGCTTCCTGTTCTTCCTCTCCTGATGAGATGCTGATTACAAGGCTCATCAGCGATTGTTGAAGAGGATGGTTGCAGCTCTTCATATGCAAGTGGAGGAGGACCATGAGAAGTCACACAAACTGGTGAACATCTTAGCCTCGATGGGACCCTCTAGAGTAGCTCTTCCAATCAACAAGACTGTTACGGAGAACGTCAAGGTACTATGGTGGATCCCATCATCTCTTCTCCCATTGCAAAGAGGACAGAAAGAAGGCACTACGTCCCCTCTTGATTTGAGCATTTGTATAACTATCCCTCTCCAGGCTCCCTGGAAGTCTCCACTACAGAGAGAGAGAGACAGACAGACACCATGCATTGATGACAAAAGGAACACAGTTGAAGATGTTGGACATAATTGCAAGAAAACTTCATTCCACAGGAGGTGACCAACTTAGGATTGCGAGCCAGCAGATTCTTCTGTGTCATGATGACTTCACCTGGTGGGATAACGTCTTAAAGTTCAAGGACAGGATACTGGATGAGGTGAAGCTAAAATTCAGGGCAGTGGTGGTTAAAGGCAAGTTAGTGGCTGGAACGGCTCTCCAGGCCAGTTTAGATGTGACTGACTGCAGCTAGTGCTATGGCATCTGCTATTACTATGCAGTGGTGTTCTTGGCTGCAGTCATCAGTCTTCCTCCAGAGATCCAAGAGACCATCCAAGACCTCCCATTGGAGGGTCCATGCTTCTTTTCAGAAAAGACAGGTGAGAGGCAGCATAGCCTCAACGATTCAAGGGCGACACTTAAGTCACTGGACATCCAGTAACATAAATTAAACCGTATTCGCTGCAGCAGTCTCAGTGATACCTATTGTTTATGCCTCGTTCCAAAAACCTATCCAAAAGAAAAGCACAGGTTATGAGAGGCAACTGCCACCTCCCTCCTCTTCTGTACCTGCCAAATCAGGTAGGCAAGCTCACTTTTTTAAACAAGTGTTTTTTTGTGTTAGTCAGGAATACACTACCAGTCCCCAGAGTGCCATCCTGTCCTATCCTGTTGTTTGCCAATCATTTATCCCACTTCCTAAGTGCTTGGTCTCAGATTACCTCAGATCAGGGGGTCTTAAGCACAGTGGAACTGGGATACACCCTTCAGTTTGTTTCTGTTCTTCGACTGTTTGCTCATGTCCATTCCACGTTAGGTGTGCATGTGCTGCGTGCACAGTTGCTGGAGATTTTTCCCTGAGTGGTATGGCTCTAGCATCGTCTTGTGCCACGCGCTTATGTCCCAGTCATCTTGCCCTGTACCTCTTCAGTTCCTTCTTACTGCCCATGGTGATCTCTGGAACAGTTTCTCTTGCTTTCGCAAGGCAATTAGCAGTGATGGTTGTTATTCCCTCTTTTCTTTCCAAAATTTATTGTCTTCAGTTTATTTCTTTTAGTAGTTGTGTAAATAGTTGGACCCTTACATATGTTTAGAGAATCATCCTCCAATTCTGGGGCCTAGTGTGCCCCAGTCTCCAGGTTTCAAACCCTGCAGCAAGGCCCTGATATCTGAAGTGTCTGGGGAAGGCTCCTGTACGAGAGCGGTCATGTTGCCAGTTCAAGTCTTGTACGAAAAAGGACAGAGAGGCTAGGCTAAGGGTCATGTTGATGGAAGCCACATTCAGACCAGCGTTGGAGCCATGTTGGTTGGACAAGGCATTGATGTGGAGTGCTTCTCTGTCAGCACAGGTCTCTTGGCACCGTTCTCATTCACCAGCACCAAGGAAGACGTACTCTCCCCTATTTTATATCCTCAGTCCATGTGCCTGGAAAACACGAGCCCAGACATGTCCTGGTGGACTTTGCTGAGTCAGAGAGTTGAGCAATCTCCCATTGTGTGATGCATGTGCAGCCCTTTTACAGCCTTGTAAATCCCTTGATTACAACTTCTCTGCTGGTTTATGATTGTTTAACATCCTCTGGAAGTGGGTTACCTCCTTTTATTGTCACTGGAGAACTCGCAGTGGAGGCTGTCAAACTTACAACATATTTCAGTCATAACCATGCAACAAAATCTCAACTTCATATTCACTAGCAATATACATATTTTGACAAACAATGAGTTTCAGCGGATCATGACTTTTTGTATATCTTGCACGGCATGCCTTGTATGAAATATATTATAATTGTATGACAGGGTGAATATGGGGGTTCCCGGATGCTACTTCGAGGTTCAGAGTGCAACACACATTAATCAAGCAATTTATTTACCAACTTCCTTTCCAAAGCCTCATACACATAAAGACAAGGAAAAGATCCATGCGCTGGTCATTAGAAGAGCTTTGGCTTTTTACCTGGATTGGACATTTAAGTCAACATTGCAGTTGTTCATTGCGATTGCAGAGAATGAAGGGCAATCCTGCATCCTCCCAAAGCATCTATTCTTGGATTTCAGTTTGTATTTGTTCATGCTACCACTTGGCTAACATGGCTCCCCTGGGCAGGGTATTAGCCTATGCAACCCGGGTCTCATGAAATTTTTGCGGCTGTTCACACTCGTATGCCCATCTCAGACATTTGCAAGGCGGCACTGGGTCAACAGTCCCTACTTTTGCCTCACACTAGGCCATCTCCCCTGAATCTAGAGATGATGCCTGATTTGGATGTGTGGTCCTCCAGTCCCTGTTCAGGTAGACTCTGAGCCCTCCTCCAGAATGAACTGCTTGTGAGTCACCTACAGTGGAATGGATCTGTGCAATCACTCAGGTTACTAACCTTTCTGTAACTATTTTTCCTAATTTATGTTACACATGTCCATTCCATGACCCACTTTCCTTCCCCTTTCTACTGGAGTCTATCCAGTAAGAAGGAACTGAGAGGATTGGGGTGGCTCCTCTCTTTACACCTGTGCCCGGTGGTGAGAGGCAGCAGGGGGCTCTTGCACCATCTCGAAGGGTACTACTGGGGAAAAAATCTCTGACATCTGTGCATTGGATGTGCACACAGCTATAGTGGAATGAACACGTGCAACTCATATCAAAGAACAAAGTTAGTAGCCATTTCTTACCCAGGAGGTGGAACAAGGTGGAACTGTTCAACAGTTCTGAACCAATGGTACTGTAGCATTGGATAGACAATAAAGAATGGATCCCATTCAAGCTATAGAAGGTATTTAAGGTCAATTTTCGTTACGCACTTTCATATTTAATTAGTTTAAACTAGATTCAACACCTTAGGAAATATGCGTGGAAATGTTTGTGACCACAAATACGTCAATATTGTCACTCATTCCAGAAACCGTTACCCTTTAAATAAACTAGAGAATATACAGTAAAATGATGAACTGGTTTAAAAAGTGACTCAGGATGGAAGCTAATATTTTAACAATAAAAATATCAACCTGCCTACAATATCTTGCATTCAATAGTGCTTTTCGTTTTAAAAGATCCCAAAACACTTTAAAATTTTCACTATGTACATGGAACTATATTCTCCAAGGAATATGAAAGCATTGTACAGCAATGCAGTTTAGGACAGAAGGTGAGCAAGATTAGAGCTTCAAACTAATACTGTACTTGAGTCTAACTACTCAAGTTAGAATTTAAACAGGACATTGGGGTTACTAGCTAGACTGCATAGAATACTTGTCCATCTAGGGAGCAAGTATGTAGTAAGCCATGGTTGGACTTGTATTTGGTGTGATGGGGCAAGGCCAGATGGGTACAGTAAAGTACTGAGAAACAGGTATGTTAGCCCCAGGCTAAACAAATCCCTAGGACCATGGTAACCAAATGGCAGTTGCTCCAGGTTAATCAAGGCACCTGGAATAAGACTTTCTAGAAGGCAGTGGATATAGCTACTTTAATTAGAACACCTGCAGCCAATCAGGCAGGCTAATCAGGGCACCTGGTTTAAAAAGGAGCTCACTCCAGTCCTAGGCAGAGAGAGGTCCAGAGGAGAAGGAAAGTGCGAGTGAGGAGCTGGGAGCAAGAAGGCAAGGAGCTGAGAGTGAGAGAGTGTGTACTGCTGGAGGATTAGGAGGACAAGCATTATCAGACATCAGGAGGAAGATCCTGTGGTGAGGATAAAGAAGGTGTTTGGAGGAGGCCATGGGGAAGTAGCCCAGGAGTTGTAGCTGTCATGCAGCTGTTACAGGAGGTACTATAGACAGCTGCAATCCAGGCCCTGGGCTGGATGGAACCCGGAGTAGAGGGCGGGCCCGGGTTCCCCCCAAACCTCCCAACTCCTGATCAGACACAGGAGGAGTTGACCCAGACTGTGGGGAAGATCACTGAGGTGAGCAAATCTGCCAAGAAGCACAGGACCCACCAAGGTAGAGGAGGAACTTTGTCACATTGGTAATTTTATATGTGTCAATATTTTATGACATAAATAGCAGAGCTGATAATGTCACACAGTAAGGCTTTTAGCGTCTGCCTTTTGAAGAAAGTACAGATTAAATTTGAGACTGACACTGTGGAGAGTACGTATTTAGGAGAACCGTTATCATGTACAGTTTGTTTGCTGTCTGAGATCATAAGTGATGTTCTGGGAATTCAGGTATGCTTTAAGACTTTAGTGGCTGTATTTGTAAGTTTGTACAAGTGTAAATCTCCATTTTAAATGCCTGCATAGCCTATTGAGACTTGCAAAGGAGACTTGAGTTCTACTGGATGGCCTTCTTTGCTGCAACAGAAACTTACAATGTTGAGGAATAAGTTCTTGAGAATAGGATATTCTGGTCTTTTAATTGCTCATTTTATTATTTTAGTTGTTGATTTCTTTGTAATCTTATGCAAAACTAAAATATCTTTGTTTTTACAAACAGAAGAAAATGGATGTAATTAAATTTTAAAGCTCTTTCCACAGCTGTGCCCTCCATAAATCCGCAATCATGCATACCCTGATACCTGACAGTGGGGCTCAAAATGGTTTTGTCCATTGTCAAGAATGCATTGTCTAGTTGTTTTTAAAAGAGAGAGAGAATTAGAGACTGACTGGAAGTCAGGATATTTCGGGGTTTTTTAGCTAGTTGTTGTCTGTGTGATATTGCGCAAGTTACCTAACCTCTGTGCTTTTTCCTTTTCCCTATCTGTAAAATGGGCATAATAGTATCTATTTCACAGAAGAGTTGGGCAGTTTTTGGATGTTTTTAAATGATTGTACTCAGTCCTTGAGAATTTACATGATTTAAAGAAAAAATTCAGGAAATTCTGACTTAAAAATTCAGTTCTCACTATTCTGCCACAGAGGGCCACAGTCACTTTAACGTTGACCCTACATTCATTGACATGATACATAATTATATAAATACTAGTAGCTGGAAATCTGTGCTGTCACACTGGTGTAAAGTCAAGTGTTTTTAAAAAATGGCTGAGACCTTAAAAATTGGATAGTAACAGACTGTGAAACCCAGTGAGGAATGAACCTGATGATATTCTAAGCAAAAAGAGCTGTCAATCATGCTTGTAGCAGTTTCTGTTGCTTCTCACTAATTCAACATTCTATGCTTCAGAGTGCTGTTGGGAGTTTATAGTGAGTGTTGGGTGTTGCGTTGTGTGGGTCGTGTTGATTTGTGTGTGGGTTGTTTTGTACAGGGAGAGTTGTGTAGATCTGTGTAGGAGGTGAATGAGGGATGTGTGTTATGGTCAGGGGCATATGTGTTTGGGGTAATTGTGTATGCTGCTGATAGATTTATGATTATTTGTGTCTGAGAGATTATGCTGGGAGATTTCTGTTGATTTGTGAGATGGCGGTTGGCAAAATAATCCACTCATTTGCACAGTCTCCCTCATACATCCGATTAAATTGTTATATGCAAATTAGCTGTAGAATAAGGATAGAGAGAGTCTCTCCAGGGGCACTTTTTTCAGGTTAGAGCCCTACTTCGGCACCTCTTTGGGTATGTCTACACTACGGGATTATTCCGATTTTACATAAACCAGTTTTGTAAAACAGATTGTATAAAGTCGAGTGCACGTGGCCACACTAAGCACATTAATTTGGCGGTGTGCGTCCATGGTCCGAGGCTAGTGTCGATTTCCGGAGCGTTGCACTGTGTAGCTATTCCTGTAGCTATCCATAGTTCTGCAGTCTCCCCCGCCCTTAGAATCTGGGTTGATATCCCAGTGCCTGATGGGGCAAAAAAATCATTGTCGCGGGTGTTCTGGGTAATATGTCGTCACTCACTTTCCTTCCTCCAAGAAAACAAATGGGCAACTCATCCTTCGCGCCCTTTTTCCCTGGGTTGCCCCTGGCCAGACGCCATGGCATGCAACATGGAGGCCTGTTCAGCTTTTTTTTTTACTGTCACGTATGTGTACTGGATGTCGCTAACAGAGGTGTTACTGCAGCCTACACAGCAAGCATTCGTTTGCTTTTGCATGATATGCAGAGATGGTTATCAGTTGTTCTGTACCGTCTACTGTGTCAGTGTAAATTTGGCAGTAAGGATGACGGTTATCTGTCGTTTCTGTACTGTCTGCTGCTATCATGGGTGGCCACCTGGCTGAGGTTTGGCGGGGCGCAAAGGCAAAACTGGGGAATGACTCCGAGTCAACCCTCCTTTATGGTTTCTAAAAAATGGAGTCAATCCTGCCTAGAATTTCATGGGGCAAGTGTACTAGAGAACAGTGTCAGATCCCGCAGAATGATGAGCTACATGCCATTCATGGGGGGTGGCCCCCTGCAACAAAACCCACCGTTGCTTCCCTCCTCCCTTCAACCTCCTGGGCTACCATGGCAGTGTCCCCCCTGATTGTGTCATGAAGTTATAAAAAAAGAATGACGACTTTATTAGTGATGTTCCTGTGATCTTAGTTAGTGAGATAAAATCGAGGGGGAGGCAGCCTCCCGGTGCTATGACAGTCAAAGCAGAACATTAAAAGCGGTGCGGGGCGGGAGAGGAGCCCCAGCATGCCGCTGCTATGATAGTCCAGGCCTAGTACAGAATCTTTTCTTTACACAGGAACAAGGGAAGAAGGCTGATGGAGGCTCAGCCCCAGATTGCTATGATGAGGACGTTACGAGCGCGTTCTGTCCCATCTACTGGGAATGACCAGGAATTCATTCCTATTTTTACCCAGGCGCCCCGGCCAGCCTCACCTGAGCCAGCCAGGAGCACTCATGGGCTGGTGTGATGACGGAAGCAGTCATATTGTACTGTCTGCACCAGGGAGGTGAGAGGAGCGGATTATTTGTGGCTCTCACTGCTGCCGGCAAAATCATGTCTACCACCAGCATTCGTAAAAGAAAAAAAAAAAAAACAAAACAAGGTGACAGTGAAAAAAGTCAAACGATTTCTTTCCCTTTTCTTGTTTTTTACGTGGTGGGGGGGAGGAAATAGTTAAATTCGAACGCGACTATATACCTGAACCACGCCCGGACATGTGTTTGAAACCTACAGGGCAACTGGAAAGCTCAGCCAAGAATGCAAATAGTTTTCGAGCATGCTGTGGAGGACTGTGGATAGTGGAGTCCTCATACCTCCTCCTTCCCTTCATGAGTGTCCATTTGATTCTTTTGTGCTGTTTCGTTTACTTCTTGTCACGCAGCACTGTGTAGCCTGGAGATTTTTTCAAACGCTTGGCATTTTCGTTATGTCTGTAACGGAGCTCTGATAGACAGATTTGTGTCTTCCCATACAGCAATCAGATCCAGTCTCTCCCCGTATGGTCTATGCCAGGAGCTCTTTTTGGATTTGGGACTGCAGTCTGCCACCGCATCATGCTGATCAGAGCTTCCACATGGGCCAACTAGGAATGTAATTCAAAAGTTCGTGGGGCTTTTCCCTGTTTATTTTTTTTTTTTTTTTTCTGGGCCACTGCGATCCGAGTTCAGATGCTGTCCAGAGTGGTCACAGTGGTGCACTGTGGGATACCGCCCCGGCAGCCAATACTGGTCGATTTGCGGCCACACTAACCCTAATCCAATACGGTAATACCGATTTTAGCACTACTCCTCTCGTTGGGGAGGAGTACAGAAACTGATTTAAAGAGCCCTTTATATCGATATAAAGGGCCGCGTAGTGTGGACGGGTGCACCGTTAAATCGGTTTAACGCTGCTAAAATCGGTTTAAATGCGTAATGTAGACCAGGCCTTTGAGTGGAGTCCCATGGTTCATCTCAGTGTTAGACTGCATCAACAGGCTACAGAACCTCCTGTTTACCACCTGTACTTACTTACAGCAGGTCCAACTGGTTTTGGCCCCTGCGATAGGATCCTCTCCAGGACCTGTGACCCAAGCTGGTAAAAGCAATGACAGAAAACAGCTTGTTTAAAATAAATTATGATTTAGCCATCTATAGGAACATCACAAGTAGAAAGAAAAAGGTTAAAAGTAAAAAGAATCTATATGCCTCTTAACCTTATCCTTTCCTTGCCCAGCAAATGTGAAAAATCGGGATGGGGGTGGGGGGTAATAGGACCCTATATATGAAAAAGACCCAAAAATCGGGACTGTCCCTATAAAATTGGGACATCTGGTCATCCTACTGTTTAGGCAGGTTCCACTTATCCCGGTCACCCCTGCTGAGTCTGAGGTTCAGCCTGCATCTCTGCAGACCCTCTCTCTGAATTCACAGGCTGTCTTTTAACCATTTCAGAGTTCTCAGAACCTGGTCCATACTGGTTTGTGAGTTTCTCCAGAGGGGATCAGAGATAATTTTCCAACCTTGGATTTCCTGTATTGTCCATTTGAGCACAAAGCAATTAGAGTTGTCATTAGTTTTGTTTACAGGAACCAAGTTAATTGACTTCATACTTAACAAGCAAACCATCAAACATCAAACCCACAGATTATCTAAAAATTAATACACCCATGTTCTTCGAATGTATGTCATAGGAAGAGATAGGAAGATATATGTATAAATGGCATGTGTTTTGCCACCACAGGTTTAGCAGAAGTGGACTTCAAATATGGGTTGAGTGTTTTCGGTGAGAGAGAGAAATAGGATTCATTTTTTAAATCTACTTCTCCTTACAAATGTACTTAACTTTTATGAATGGATTTTAACAACTGGAGCAGTCAATGTTTGCACTGTGCTTGCAGTCTATGTTTTTCATTATCTCATTAGATAGTTGTAAATCTACCTCCTTTCAGCACAGCCAAATTGTTCTCTGTGCAACTAACCATATTGTTCTGTGTTTATCAGGTGTGAGATGAATACGATATACTCTTCAAAAATAGCTTTGGGTGTTTTTTTCTGTCTGCTTGGCCTCTCAAAGGTAGAGTAGTGAAGGAAACTGGAGAATTCCCTCTTAGTTCTGTGGCTCACAGCCACCTACATAAGAACAGCCATACTGGGTCAGACCAAAGGTCCATCTAGCCCAGTATCCTGTCTTCCGACAGTGGCCAATGCCAGGTGCTTCAGAAGGAATGAACAGAACCTAATGTATGGTTGAACCTAAAATGGGTAGCTGCATGAGAAGACTTATTACATACTGGGTGCTTCCGTTAAGTGCCCAATTAAGCGCACATTGTTTACATAATGCTTATTACATAACAAAGAGACCTCTTCTAAAGAAAGCTCTTAAATATCTGCCACAAAAGCCACATTTGTTTTTGCCCAATGCTGTTACAGCTTAGGGTACATCTATACTAGCCGTTGGATCGGGGGGTAGCGATTGATCTATCGGGGATCGATTTATCGCGTGTAGTATGGACGCAATAAATCGATCCCTGATCGCTCTCCCGTCGACTGCTGAACTCCAGCTTGGCAAGAGGCGGAAGCAAAGTTGAGGGAGGAGCCGCGGCAATCGACCCTGCGCCATGATGACGCGAGGTAAGTCGAACTAAGATACTTCTACTTCAGCTACGCTATTCTCGTAGCTGAACTTGCGTATCTTAGGTCGATCCCGTCCCCTCCCCCACCCCCCCCCCCCCCCCCCCCCCCCCCCCCCCGTAGACCAAGCCTTAGTGAGGGCCTATGCAGAGTTAAGGTGGTTATGAAACTGCCTGGGAGCTTTAACTGTAAAGTTCCTTTTGCTTGGAAAGGAGTGCTGCATTTGAACTCGAAGCAATTTTTCCTCTCCTAGTCTAGCTGAGTTGTGTTGCTGTACCTGGATGGCACTGAAGTGTGTGACACAGCAGTTAAACAATAGGTTTTAGGCAGTGTCCCTCCCCTCCACTCACCATTTTAGACCACATTGCACAAGACAAAAGGGTGGGAGTTATAGAGAAGATCTTTCTATATTGTTGATACTGGCATAAGAAAACTCATACTGGAAACAGTAAGTTTTATGGAAGTAATATCCCAGAGCTGTTTTAGCTGCATTATCTTTTAATACATATAGGGGAAAAACAAGGAAATTGAAACAAAAAGGCATTAAGTTTCCAAAAGTATTTGAGATGTGCTAGAAACCAAATATATATTAAATACAGTCTTTTTATATACTTTTAATGAATAAACTATTGAATATTTACTACCCATCTGAAATTCTCTTTATTCTTTTGGTACGAAAGACATTTTAAATCATGAGGAAATTGCATTGAAAAGAATAACAAATTCATAAGTCTGGAAGGGATCTTGAGAGGTCATCTAATCCAGCCCTTTATGCTGACCCAGAGCCAAGTATACCTAGACCATCCCTGATAGTATTCATCTAATCCAGAGGTTCTCAAACTGTGGTCCATAGACCACCAGTGGTCTGCGAACTCCATTCAGGTGGTGCGCGGATAGTTCCCTCTAAGGTGTGTGCCCAGGCAGCCGCATATGAGAGAATGAAGGGCCGCCTACCTAATTAGTGGAGCCGTGCAGGCATGGCTGCTATAATTAGATGCATTGACCCTGGAGAAGATGCACATGTAAGGTGAGGTGGTGGCCTTGGGGGGAATAGTGGGTAGGTGGAAGGGGGCAGTGTGGTGCGAAGAGGGGATAGGGGGAATTTGGGATGTGCAGGGCTGCCATTTTCCCCAGCTCCATGGCTGCAGCTGCCGGGGAGAGACGGCGCCCCTTCCCAGCCTCAGCTCTGTAGCTGTTGTCGTGGGGAGATACCACCCTTCTTCCCAGCCCCAGCTCAGGGGCTACCATGGCAGGGGAGAGAGGGAGAGACCCGTCCCCCTCCTTCCTAGCCCCAGCTCGGGGGTTGCTTCGGCAGGGTTGAGAGGGCACATCCATCAGATTAGAAAGGTAACACTATTGACATGAAAATATGAGTTGTGTGCTTTTATTTGTAGAACAAAAAAAGTTAATTATTAAGGTTTTTTTATAGCGTTTTTATCCAAAGTGCTTTACAATAGTTAGCTACTGTACAAACAACATTCGGAAAGATCATTAAGTGCTCCACCGAGACCCTCAGCAATTTTCAAGTGGTCCGCAAAAAAAAAAAAAAGGTTGAGAACCATTGGTCTAATCTGTTCTTTAAAACCTCTAATGACAGGAATTCCACAACCTCCATTGGAAGCCCGTTCCAGTACTTAACTGTCCTTATAGTTAGAAAGTTTTTCTTAATACGTAACCTAAATCTCCCTTGCTTCAGTGCAACTCCGCAGTGATCCCTGGGTATTATAAATTACATTGTTTTCTTTTCTTCAGTGTTGTTGCCTTTTTTAACTACGCTGGGATTGTGAAGCTGTTATGGCTTGCTGTCAGCATGCCACTCTCAGAAACTAATGATGATGAAATATTCCTGTCAGTATGCATATTGTAGCTGACTGGTAGCTGGTGTGACTATAAATAACCAATGACTAGATTGTGACCCTAAGCAAGTGGATGGTTCTTAAGCCCTCACCTTCCCAGGAACAGCCCTAAAGGCACTGGGACTTAGATGTCATACCTCTGACTACCAGTCCATCCTCTGCATCTTCCTATCTCCTGGGGAGATATTCTTCTGGCCAACACCATTGGTAAATTATTACTCTCCTGCACTGGATCTGCTCCAATGACAGTGTGTGGTAAATCTCCATTTAGTCCTCACTAAACTGCTCCAGGGTTGGTGTAAGTGGGTGAATAGCCTTGCCTACATCTAGTGGCATGAACCTAAAGTCATGGTAGCCCACACTGGGTTGTATATAAAAGTTAGGTTCTTAATCTCCTCTTATTCCCCTGAACAGGCACATAATCTAAGTCAGAATCTGATCCCAAAATTAACATAATGGGCATTATCTAGCTTCCATAGAAAAAGCTCTCAGTAATTTCAGTAGTTGCCAAATGCCTACGTTAGCCAAATACATCAATTTTAAATGGCAGGAATACTTGGCAGAAGGTAGACTATATGCTAATGTGTTACTTTGAAAATTCTTTTTCTTTATTTTTAAGGGAATTGAAGTGACTGGCACATGACAAATCTCAGGCTTGTAAATGAAGCCATCTGTGTTAATGCTGTCTTCACAACTATTTTTGGCATAGAAAACATGGAAAGGGAGAGAAATTTTGCCTTACTGTGGCATGTTTCACACTGAATTTTAGTACATACGCCTTGCTCATGAACTAGATATTTAAGACTGTTCTCTGTGTCTGTGCCGTTAGGCTTCAGGAGAACACACTCTTCTGATGAATACATCTTTGTCAAAGTGATTCCTTCATCTCCATTTATAGGTTTAACCAACCTTTATAAGCATTAGGCTGCTCAGTCCCTATAAGTGGGATTCTACAGCTGCCAGAAATGTAAGAGGACTTGGCAAAGAACTTACATAGTCATGAATCTGACTGACTGGTATCATTTTAACAAGAAAACATTAAGGACTGTTATGACCTACAAATTTTCAATATTACTGAAAAACCCTATAAACTACAAATTGTTTGTATGCTGAGCTGTGGAGATAGGGAATAAAATTAATTACCCAAGAATGGGTGGGGGGGTGAGAGAGAGAGAGAATTCTGAAATGTCATAATGAATGGAAGATTTGTGTTTGGTGGGTTCTTTATTTTGGGAATGAGTGGTTTATAGATTGGCTTATCTTCCCTACCCTAGGTTACTATTCTGTCACTGTTGTCTTTTTATTTAACTTTTTTTATTGTGTCATATTGCGGTAGGCATCCAAAGGCCCTTGGGAATCTTACTTACAATAATACTGGTTCATACTACATCTGAGAGAGCCTCTTGAGGTTATTCTGTCTCATGTAAATCACTGGACCACCACTGTTTTCTGTTGATTTGATTTGTAATACTGTAATAGCTTACTGCATTTAATTATTATCTCCAGGAAGACATTCTAGAAGCCAAGGGAAATGATTATGTTGAAGCACTAAGGAAAAGTAAATAAAAACATTTTCTACTCCATTTATAAATACACTTCACAGTGCTTCTTTCTCAAATTCCCATCCTAGACTTCATAGTCCACTTTAACTGCGATGATTTGTGCTTGTGTAAGACTTCTAGTTCTGTTGCCTTACCCTTTATACACTGACACAAGAGGAATTTGCTGCTTTTTTTATAAATAAATTGGGGCCAAAGAGTAAATTCACCCTTTTTTTATATTCATGCCGGCTCAGCTTTAGGGGATTTGAGTGATGTAAGTGTATTGTACTGGGCCCCACAACTAGTACAACAGAAAAAATAATCTTCAAAGTGAATATTTTAGTGCTTCATGCAAAGCACGCTGCTCAAAGTCTGGGAAAAATAATAAATCTGCTCTTACATTTGTGAACCACAGTCCATTGTTGTACATGATTTCTAAGCTCCAATATCAATCTTAAATGTATAACAAGTAGACAGTACTGACGCCCACACCCTTGAAAAAAATGAAGTCTTATTCCTGATTATAATGAGCATGTTGTATCTGTTCATGGGATTAAATCCTTGAAAGAAAGGAAGGTACATAAAATCAGATTTCTAAAGGTTAAGTAGAGTTCATTGCATTTATTTCATAATATTTCAGTATGAAACTCTTGTCTTCAAGGAAGTAGATTCATGAAAACCAGTTACGAAGTTCTCTAATAGCATAAAGACTGACAGCTCCTTTTAAATTTAGTTTTATCATGACATTATTGGGTAGACTATAAGTTCCATTGTCTCTTGTCAATTATCAGTGGGGATATGTTTGAATAAGCTGTATGTTTGTTTTTACTTCTTATCTGGAATTGATGCTAAGGCTTCAGATGGACAGGAGGAGTAAATTGTCTCTCAGGATTCAGTCACCTACAGTAGGGGCCCTTGGGGAGGATTAGAAAGACATTGAGGTTCCCCTCACCATGTTTCCTCTAAATTAGTTCTCCTAAGCAGCACCTTACTGGTGGCATTTTGCTAGGATCTCTCCAGTTTCTCCACTTTTGTTACTTCACTTTAAGGAGGTTCTACAACTCACAGGGACCCAGCAGAAAATTAATTCAACCTATGCTGTATTAATTTTCCTGTAGAATCCCAGTGGGGCTGGAGAAGGGGGGGGAATGATGCATGTTCTTCTTATCTCTGCTTTGAGTCTTCTCCTTCCCCAATTTCTACATGCAGATGCCCCCCCCCCCCATGCATTGCATGGATTTCAGGGGGATGATTGAGTCTAGATATGAAAGTAAGGTATCAGGCTCAACACATGACTCAACTGTCATGTGTCACGTGATAGTGGAAGAGTATTCTTGGCAGTTGAGCCACACTCAGTACATAAGTTCTAAGAAATTTGCCTGTGTTTTTGTATTTATAAACTGTATGAAATATCATTGAATTCATAGCTCCTAACTATCATATGGTATGGTACAAATTAAAACCTAGAAGTTCCCTCTGCACACTGAATCTAGAGATAAAATCATGTGTTGGTTTTGTGCCACTTATCTGTGTATAATCTTTTGAAAGGGAGAATGGTTTAGCAGTTCAAGCATAGACCTAGGAGTCAGGAGTTCCGAGTTCTGTTCCTCAATCACTGACTTGTGGTGTCACTGGACGAGTCACCTAAACTTACCGTGCCTCAGGTTTCCTATGAGAAAAATGGTGCTCCCTGCCTTCCTCACAGCAATATTTTGAGAGTAATTCAATAATGGTTGTAAAGCATTTTGAGAATCTTAGGTAGAAGCTACCATAGAATTGCAAAATGTTATGAATCATCATTATTTTTCTATTTAAAGTGTGAAACATGACAAAAACAAAGGAAATGCTATTAAGTATATGTCAATCGAAAGAACTTTGGCTTCTTGGATTTAATGAAACGTGAAAAGTGTGCTAGTGTAAAAGAAAGTGGGGAGACCTAAATTGTTCAGACAAGATCATAGGGAATGCGAAGGAGGGTGAGCCAATTTAATATGTACATAGTTTTAAAAGTAACTGAGAAGCAATATTTAATTTCATAGGTTAAAATAAGGGACTGCTAAAGAAATAAAACAATGTTTGTATAAAGAAAAAGTAGCTGGTACTGGTTGTTTGTGAAAAGAACAAGCTACTGGTATGAAAGTGGGTTGGAAATGTGGTGCATTAAATTCATGTAGAGAATTGCATCTTTACGCAGTCCATAAAAGGAAACTAGAAAATGGAAATGTTTTGGCATTGAGCATAAAGAATGTTTGCCTAAGGGTTATATATACCAGCTAACAATATTACGACGAGAGCATGAAAAGGCTAAGATGGTTAACAAAGAAAAATGGCATAACTGTTTTCACCAGGATATTTCCAGTGTATTACGTGAGAAAATCTAACGAAGTATTAAAATTAGCATTTAAGTCTTTTTGTTGTGCCCAGTTCCTTTTTTACATGGGAGAGGGGGGAATAGGTATGCTCTATATAAGAGAATTCCCAGTCTCCTTATGTCTGAGTTGTCCTACAGTAGTACAGGTCAGCAGAAATATAGGGTATTTTTTCAAATATATTTTTGTTGTTACATGACCATTTAGTTTTCTGTGTGAATTTAGCCATAATCTACAAGAGTTATTTGATCTTTCTGAGGTTAGAATCCTCTCCTGGTCCCCTAACTTGTGAAGATTTGGATGCTTTCTTTGTCAAAGTGTGTTATGAAAGCAATAGAAGCGGATGGGAATGCAACAACTTCCAGCATATTGGAGTTGGCAGCTCCCAGCCCTTTATTAAAAGATTGCTTGTTGGTATATTGCAAGCTCGGTGCTGGCAAGGTGATGGGATAGATAACTTAGTTGGTCTTTTCCATCTCTAACATGTCTGATTTTGATGGCAATCATTTCAGTCAAGAACTGGGATATTCACCGTAAGGGGCTACTCCGGCGTATAAAATGAAAATGTCAACCAGAGCCACCTATTAGATCCAGGCCTTGTTTTAACTATTTTTCTGTTACCATTTATGCCACCATGCTGTGCCTCTCTATACTAAAAGGTGTTTCTATGATCTGGCCTTTGATATTTAAAATGTAATGTCCTTAAACATTTCCTATTAACTTATTTTTCTTCCTTTCAAAAGTGTACATCGAAACGTTTCAAAATTATTTATGAATTAGGACAGTGATATGTCAGTACAGTGGCAGATGCTTATGATTTTTTTTGCTTATGTCTGTATTTACATATGTATATCTTGATAGCTTTGTTACATCTTGATAATTTGTAAATATTTTAAAAACAACAATGCAAATATGTGTACAGACTCCTAAAAATAGTAGTTAATTTGTTGATATATTAAGATACAGTGCCTTGGGATAATAAGACTTGGAAATTTAACTCATGTCAATTCTGTAAAGGCTAAGTGGATGTCATAGTATTAAGGGTTTTCACTAGACTTGACTGTGCAGGTGCCATATGCCTCATGTTTTCAACACTTAACATTTTGATATATGCCAGGCAGTTGAATAATCCGGTCTCCCACTTGGCAGAGATGGTACAGGGGATATGATCTTGGTCAGTTAATGGAACAATATAGTCTTACTGCAAAGCCTTTTTTTTCATATAAATATCAGTGGAAGATACATTATAGTTATTGAAGGAAAGATTAAAGAAAAAGTTTATATGTGGCACAATAAAGCTGTATCATTTAAGCTGTTGTATCTTAGTTGAAGGCTTTGAAGGTGGTGTTGGTTTCATGATATCCATATAGGCTTGCTAAATCCAATAAGAGAAAGTGACAATAATTCTAGACTTCTTACCCAGGTTACTGTTCTGTTCTTCAAAGTATTACTAAGGAAAGTTTGGCATAAACTGAGACCGAAAATTGAAACCTGAATACTATTTTAAACTGATAGGGTTAAAGGCCTTTCTTTTACACTAGCACACTTGTTCTTTTATTTGATACTTGAACTCTGAAAAATTTTATGTGACTTTCTAGGGAGAAGGAGGAGCAGCTGACTCGGGTGACAGAGGTACAGAGGCTGCAGGCCCAGCAGGCAGATGCTGCCCTGGAGGAGTTTAAGCGGCAGGTGGAGCTGAACTCAGAAAAAGTCTATGCTGAAATGAAGCAGCAGGTGAGAAGGTCACAATGCCAGCCTTTCTGAAACTCTGTCTCAGTAGGATAGCATATTCTGATCTTATAATGCCAGAAACATATTTCACTTGATAGTGCTACATCAAAATCTTTCACAATGTAGTGACTTTGCTAGCAAGTCAGAGGGGGCTGTTAGCAGTTGATTCATCTTTATAAGAAAGCCAGAATTGTCATTGTTACACAGCTATCTATAGTTATATTACTGATTAGAGCTTTTCCAGGATTCAGAGTAAAATGCATTAGTTTATATACTTTTATGCAATAATGTCTATACTTTCCCACTCTTTCAACTTTCTCTCTCTGGCTATTCTTTTAGGGACATGTCATTTTCCTATTAATATGAATTTTGCAATAGTTTCAATGAGAACAGAGCCAGGCTCATTCTAATGGTGGTCACTGATGAGCAGATGACAACAAAAGCCTTTTTCCCACTTGAAAATTACTATTAACAATCATTTATTGACATACTACTTAGTGTGATAGTCATTTTACAGAACAAACTAGATTAATGTATTGGCCCCGAAGGAGCTTAGAGATATCACACGAGTGAGAATAATGAACAGTAGAGTGGGAAGGGATGAGAAATAAAGGTACATAGAGTGGCCTACTAATATCATAAAAATGCTTATGGTATCTCACTCCGGTGAATTGACCTGATCCATTCTGCCTTGCCAACTTGCCTCTTTAATAGGAAAATCCAGTTGTTTCTTATTACAGGATGATGTAGCATGAGACTTACAATGGATTTAAGCGGCAACTGGTGGTAAAGCACCTTGGTGAACACTTCTATGAAATAGAGATTGTTTCCATTCTGAGGCTTTCCTCTTGCATTGGAGAGCAATAGAAATAGTGGAAGATGTGATCTTGTTGCAGTTGCCACTTCTGACCATCAATAGATCTCTGTAAAATATTATTTGTGCTTCAGAATTGTTTGGGATGAAAGGAGCTATATGAATGTATGATACTATAAGAATCAACATTTTACAACTTCTTAAAGGGATCACTTCTGCATAATCCACGTACAGCATAGAGAGATTCTTACGTGATAAGATTTTTTGTTTACTGTATTGTTTCAGTATGAAATTGATTTGGTAAAATGAGGGGAAAAGAGTAAAAATGTTATAAATATTTACCGGTAACTGAAATGCAATGTAGCATAAACATAATTGAGATAAATACCATACAGATATATACATCTTATTCACAAATCATTAACTTTTAAATTCATATTAATGGTGTAATATGAACCAAATAATGGTGAGAAATAAAGCAGTAGTGCTAGAAATTTGATTGCTTATTTTGTTGAAAAGAATGAAAACCTTCCAACTTTGTATGCAGTCTGTATTTTTAACAATTGTTTTTGTTGTTGTGAAACGCTGGTTTTGCTTCTTTCAAAATCTTCAGTATAAAAGCAGCAGAGCTGTAAGGCATCTTCTGTTTTAAAAGTCTTGTACAGAGAGCAGATAATGGAATTTTGAAATAAAAAGGCTGAGTCTGTTTTGAAAAGGCAACTTTTATGTTGCAAACTAGACCCATGAGGGCAATAAAACAGGCCCTAAAATTTCAGTCACTGTCCTACAGTTTTCTCTAATCTGAATCTCTCCTTTAGCTCCTTCAAGATTACTTAAATTAATAAATTTTACTTCTGTTCCACGTGAGAAATGTACTTTAATTCTTATTGAAGATATGGTTTCATTGATCCAGAAAGATTGGGCTCATGATTTAATTTCTTTCAAGAAAAAGTTTGCGCAAAATAATCCTGAAAATATATTCATCATGAAATGTTGTTTTTTTAAATTTCCTTAAAAAGGAAACAAAACACTGAAATACTCTAGGAAATTTAAAAATACATTTAATTGAATTCCATAAAACTGCCATGTATTTTTTTCATTTTCTATGTGCTGAATACCATTCCATTTGTATGTTAAATACAGACAGAGAAAATGTATTTAAGATAACCAAACTGTTCTTTTTTCGGCTTCATTCAATGATACCTCAGTCCACGTTCAGGATACCTTCAGCTTCATCCAAAGTATTGTTGTGAAGGCCAAGATTATAACAGGGTTCAAAAAAGAACTAGATAAATTTATAGAGGATAGGTCCATCATTGGTTATTAAGATGGGCAGAAATGCAAAATCATGCCCTGAAGTGTCCCTAGCCTTTGTTTGCCAGAAGCTGGGAATGGGTCACAGGGGATGGATCACTTGATGATTACCTGTTCTGTTCATTCCCTCTGACGCACCTGGAACTGGCCACTGTGAAGATAGGATAGTGGGCTGGATAGACCATTGGTCTGACCCAGTATGGCTGTTCTTACATTCTTATTGAATTGTGGTGAGAGACTGCCTTATGACAATGTCAAGCAGTGCTTTGTGTGGTCTTACTGCATGGAAATGGTGGACAGTGCTCAGTAATAGACTGTTTTTGTTCATAAACAAATATAATGGTGTGAAACAATGTTGAAGAAAGAAATATAGAAGCTATCGAAGACGGTAAAATATTTGTGATTTATTTTAATTCACCAAAAAGATAAAATGTCAATGGCCAAATTGTCAAAGGACCTTTCTGAATGGCACTGCAAAACCCTACATTCAAGTAGGCAAATAGTCCCACCCGCATACATGTACCCTCTATTTTCTGCAGTTGCTAGTTTTAAAATGAGTGGTTTAAGATGCTTCATTGAAATTTGACTGTATATCCTCTTCGCTATAGCAGCTGCCCTAGTTATTATCATAATTGTGATCTCTTTCTTTTTATTTGTATTAAGGTTTTGCCCAGAGAGCTGAAAGAGAATTGGGGCTCTCTGTATTAGGAGTTGAACAAATAGATAGGAAAACTCTGTCTTGTCTTGAGGAGCTTACAGTTTGGGGCATTCAGATAATGGCTTCTGTTCAGTATTGAACTGATTTTCTTGGCAAAGAAAGAGCAACTCAAAGACCAAATCCTTTTAATTCCCGGCCTTAGATAACTGTATTTGATGTATAGCTTAGGAAGTGTCATTAGTCTAGTGCTGGCTACTGCTGTTTTACTCTGATAATGCTGTCAGTGTAGACCTGTTCTGGAGGAAGTTCTCCTCACCTGAGACAGACTCACCACAAGATGGAACTTTGGGGATAGAGCGAGAAAGAAATGGAAGAATTCCCTGTCTGTGGTACATAAAACCACCACCACCTAAGGCAGCGGTTCTCAAACTTTTGTGCTGCTGACCCTTTCACATGGCAAGCCTCCGAGTTCGATCCCCCCTATAAATTAAAAACACTTTTTATATATTTAACACCATTATAAATGCTGGAGGCTAAGTGGGCTTTGGGGTGGAGGCTGACAGTTTAGACCCCCCATGCAACCCCCTGAGGGGTCCCAACCCCCAGTTTGAGAATCCCTGACCTAAGGTATTATGCACCTGATATGTCAGACATTAGCAAGGTTGTTAAATTACATAATGATGAGAGAAATCCATCACAAGTGAGGAACTGCAGAAGAAATGCTCACACAACGTTCTTTATTTGGCTTATCATTGTGCTTTGTTATTACAGAAGTTCCAGTGCGGTATGAGATGTGATTTACTATGTGCTGTTGTACTTAGGCCTGGGAAAATGAGTTAAGCAATAGTTAGCCGTATATTTTACTCTTCATGCTTCTTATTGATTTGTATCAGCCTTTCTTTAATTTTTGTGTGTTTTGCATACTGACTCGGATTGTTTCCATCATCGGGGTATTATATTTCAGTTTCATAAACACTCAGCATGCTAAGGTTAAGCAATGAAAAACTGTAATAGTGAAACACTGTGTAAAATGATATGCTATTTAAAGAAATGTGTTCATAGCTGAGAATTTCTTTTTTTTAACATAAGAACATAAGAACTGCCACGCTGGGTCAGATCAAAGGTCCATCTAACCCAGTATCCTGTTATCCAACAGCAGCCAATGCCAGGTGCCCCAGAGGGAATGAACCGAACAGGTAATCATCAAGTGATCCAGCCTGTCACCCGTTCCCAGCTTCTGGTAAATGGAGGCTAGGAACACCATACCTGCCCATCCTGGCTAATAGCCATTGATGGACCTGTCCTGCATGAATTTATTTAGTTCTTTTTTGAATTCGATATGCAGTAGATATTCACATTTTTATTGTTTGAACTGACCAGGTGTTAAACATTTTGTCTGTATGTATATTTCAGATATTATTCAAGGCAGAGTTCTGACTAGTTTTACGGCATGAGTAGTCTGTGACTTCAGGAAATAGTAAGGTACTATTTAATGAGTAAAAGCATCAGAATATGATCCTTAATGTTAAAACTTAAACATACAGAGGCAAATTCTGCACTCAGTTAAACCAGTGTAAATCTGGACTGACTCCCTTGAACCTAGACTGTAGGAACCATATGGGGCCAACGGGCTGGGCGAAGGGGGAGGTTGTGCTACCCACCTTTTACTCCCATTGATTTTGTGAGAGCTATAAGTTATTAACACCTATTGATTTGAGGCCCACAATGCACAAATAGGTACATTAAGAGCTGATAAGTATTACCTTACTTGGAGGTAGTCCTATTGGTTATTGTTGACTATTATAAAATTTTAGTATTATGCAAATTATTTGATATGTGAGAGCTGTGCTGTGCTTTCTGAGTAAATGTCTATATAGTGATTTAGGAGAAGATTTTTGATAGAGGTTTTTTTTTTGAACTCACACTGTTGTTAATATAACAGGCATTCCATTAATGTATGGTCTAGCCTTATTTTGCTCACAGTACAACAGAAAGACGTCTCCATCTGGACATCATTTATTAACACTGGATCCATATGATTGTTTTGGTAAAACTTGACATTTTTGAGAGAATCAGCATTTTGGCAACTCTTTGATTTAAGCAAATTTCCAGCCATCTAACTAGCTCCCTCCCCGCCCCCACTGCTGCCCATTTGATTTTGAAATGCTTAATTAGGCACAATAGAATGTCTGTTTATTTCTTGTACTTTATTGGAAAGAATTAGATTGGTAATACAATTTTACCTTGAAATACCATGACAATTTCCGGTTAAATGCTGAAATTTTCAGTGTTGCCTTTTTTTACATTGATGATTGTGGGGAAAAAAAATCCCTAACACAAGTGCCCATTACCATTGGTGATTTGTCTGTGAAGGACTGAAATGAATTGAAGTGAAAGTAGCAAAGTAATATGGGTGAATTTCACAGGATCATATTATTACTTAGAAAGTAGTCTCTAATAGCAGAAAAAATTAGAATATTTTTTAGAGTTTTGGGAGAGAGAATTAAATGGATGTTGCATCTGTTAAGAATTATCTTCCCTGGATTTACTGTTTAATGAGAGCTTAATCAGGCCAAGCTTTTTGTGACCATATAGAGGAGTAAAAGCAAGTAAGAATCTCCCTTTCGCTTGCATGGCCACGTAAGGTCTGCCTGAATTGCAGCTCTGGCACTAGGGGGGAGAACAAAGTGCTGTGTGCCAAATGCTTCCCTTCAGAGCAGAGAGGGAATGGGCAATAGATGGAGCAATGATTTCTCCTATGCAAGCGCCAGCCACAGGATCTGACTGGCCACTTGGAGAGGATTATGGTGTACCCCACAAAGGGGTGTCACAAATTACTCTCCAGTCTCCTGGGTACATGTTAGCCTGTGGCAACCCCTGGCAGCAAGCCTCCCACCCCAGGTCAACAGACTTGGCTTATGGAGTTTGAGCTACCTCTTTAAAAATAGTTATGTAGATGGCACTTTGAAGTTGCATCTTGGGCTGGAACTCAGGTTTTGTAGACTACCCTCTTCCTTAGGCTTCAGAGCCTGAGCACCAGCCTCCAGCATGGTCTACACAGCTATTTGTAGTGCGGTAGTGTGATCTTGAGTTTGTCAACCCTGGCTGGGAGGCTTGCTGCTGCGGTCTAGTCTCTCTGAAACGCAGTGCCTCCTCTTATTCTGAGGTGCTCAAGTAGCACAGTTTATCCCTGGGTTTCTAACATAGCTCTATGGGATTAATTATACCAAATTTACTCAAGTGGACCAATTCCTTTGCTTTCAGTGACAAGTGTGGCAGAATTGGGCCCTATGTGTTCATCCTATAAACCCAGAAAACTCAGGTGTCAATTGTGCATTCCTTCTTGACAAAGCAAATCGGTTTATGCTTTGCTTTTATTAAGCATATAGCACAATTTTCTCTATAATGAGTATTTCAAGGCTGCTGTTTTTCAGCTAAGACGTGTCAAACCATGTTGTAAATGTTGATAGCATGTGGCAGTCATGCCTTCTAAACTTCTAAGTTTTCAAGCAGTTCAGAATATCGGGACTGTTCCTGAGAGGTACTGAACTCTTCAAATCTCATTGACTTCAATGAGGCTTGCCGGTTATGAACCTCTTGGGGTCAAGTTCATAAAGAGCAAATGATAACGTAAGGCGTAGGAAACAATGTTACAGTGACTAAGCTTCAAGTAGTACTTCAGAGAAACAATACTGAAGCTCTCTTTTCACCCATCCTTTCTCATTTCCTCTTCACATATGCACCCAATTCTCAAATAAGCTACATATGTTCTTCCAAAGACAGAGTGATATAGTATTGGAGCAAATGCCATTGCTTCTCCTGGACAGAGCTTAGAATGACCTACTGACATCATAAAATGGAATCTTGAGTAACTATAGCAACACTGGACTCTGAACTTCACTGCAAATATTAAACTTCTGAAATCCTCTTTTTACTGTAATGTTAATTAAGGAAGTAACAAATGGAGTGGGATCTGGCGTTATCAGTTAGTATAATTGATATTTGGTTTATTTATTCATGTAATTTATGACTTTGAGAAATTACTTGCCATCTGCTTCTTATTTTTCAATAAGCTCATGATTATTAAGTCATCTGATGTCCATTAGATGGATGACTGAAACAGTTTCAACTTTAAGCTCAGTATTGTTTTTTCCAGATCTAGGTGGCTGTCCTGTGACAAAACTTCATTTATTGGTGTTTACGTGGGTATAAATATAACTGATGTTTTCACACATGCTGCTTCAAGCATTAGCCAATTGATTTTAATAGCATATACTGCATGCTACATCAAAGACAAAGGGAGAAAGATCAGACTGGTTTATAGAAGTCCAGATTAAAAGCACTGTATACACATCACTCACAAAAGAAAAGTATTTACAAAGCCAAATAGTAACTGCCAAAAAATGAATAAACAGAATATGTGACAATATTTTGGCTCTAGTATTTGTTAGGATTGGCAAATGAGAATCAGAAAACCTCATTGCACTTATGGCCAATATGCATACTCTGTGCTAGAGATTAAATAACAGAAACATATTGTTTTATTTGTAGAATTTATGTAATATATTACTTTTTTGTATACATTTTCTGTGTCAATTTTTAGAACATTTTCATTATTAAAAAGATGATTTTTAATATTTTGGACTTTATTTTGCTTTAGTTTTTCATTTTTGTAAAGTGTAGTTGGGGAAAACTAAGGGGCCTGCCTTTCTTTTATGTATGAGATGGGGAAATAATGAGCTACAAGGATGGTTCTAAACTGGATTGGGAGGAGAGAGAAGGTGAAGATAGCAATGGAGGTCCCGCTTTTAAGGACTTACTCGGGGCACGAGGGACACGGAATAGAGGCATTGCTGTTTGTGCTCTGCCTGCAGCCCCATGACCTCTAGTCACCCTCAGTGCTGCAGTTCATCCCCTTCCTATATCTAGGAAAACAATTCCTGTCCCTGCATCTTTCCCTTTATTTGAGATAACTTTTAATTAAAATGGCTTCCCCATTGTTAGTGATTACTTTCCTCCTACTTATCTGGCTTAGAAGTGGCATTTGAGCCCATTGGCAAATACATCTATGGGCACTCCTTTAGGCGAAATAGGAATTTTAGCTTAGGGTACAGAAGTTCATTGTTTTTCTTCTTCTGGTATTGCTGATGGACTTGCAGCAGAAAGTGGATTCCTTATAGCTATATTCCCCATCCCTCTTCTGCCCCTTTAGGGAGATACTGCTACTTAGGTTGGGAACTAGATCTGAAAGGAATTGGTGGGTAAGAAGTGAGGTGTCGTATTGTATGTAAATAAACCCTTGGAAATATGACACAGAACTGATAGTTGTGCTTTTGATGCAAAAGCCTTTGTTAACTAAGTTATGAAATTGCTTCCTTGATACCATGTAGGGGAATCTGTGTGACTCGTTATTCATACGCAATGACTGTTTTCAGAGAACTTGCTGCTCCTTTAAGGTCTTTACTGATTTTAAGATACATTTATTTTAAATATATAGATTGTGCATCCAACTCAGAACATTACTTCCACTAAATTTCAACAAGCAGTATATATTTTAAAAAAGTATTTTTAGTCTTGTGTATATATAATATTCAATTGATTTTTGTGGGATGTTACAACTATTGAATGAAAAAGAAGACCTTGCATGCTAATCAGAAACAGGTGATATATGTGACGTATTTGTGTAACTAACTAATGATCCTCAACATACTGATATGTTCATTTCCTTACAAATGGGGATTTTTTATTATTGACTTTTATCTTCAGGTCTTTGATTAGCCATCATCTATCAAAAATGTGTCAAAATGTGTTTGAAGCTATAAATTTAAAAACTAAACATTCCCTTTGTTTACCTTGTAGATGGAAAAAGTGGAATCAGATCTAAGCAGATCAAAATCTCTCCGTGAAAAGCAGTCAAAAGAATTCTCTTGGCAGTTGGAAGAACTCAAACAAAGATATGAGCAACAGGTCAGTCTGCCATTTTTATTTGGTGAGACAAGGTGGTTGAGGTAATATTTTTTATTGGACCAACTAGTGTTGATGAAAGAGACAAGATTTTGAGCTACAAATACCTGAAGAAAGCATGTCTCTTTCACCAACAAAAGTTAGTCCAGTAAAAGATATTATCTCACCCACTTTGTCTCTCCAATATCCTGGGACCAACACAGCTACATTTTTATTTGGTGGTATTTGTCTTTTCAGTGTAGTCCGTTCCAGCCTGGTCTTGATCTGACTCGCTCATTATGTTGGCATTCTTTCCTTTCTGTCAAAGCTGGCTCCTCTGTTTGCAAAGCCATGCATTAAATACAAAAGCTCCTTGTTTCCTCTACATCGACTTTGCTGTCTCTGGGCACTGACTATTTCCTAAAGGATTCCCAGCCCTACAAAAATAAAAAATGCATTTATAAAAAATAAAATGGCTTGACTGCCCCGTCTATTTTTTTCTCTTATTAAAAAATTAGATAATTTAGTTTTAATATCTTCTGGATTTTTAATATTTTAATTCATTTTATGGCACAAACTGTGTTTTTAGAAAATATTCTTATTTAAGTGGTTTTGATAGATTATCATTTTAAAGATGTAATAATCTTTTTCAGTGCTTAATTTTGATAGGCAGTTACAGTAGCTCTCTGGCTTACAGGATGCAATAGCTTGCGTTTGCTTATTGTAGGAAGCTTCTTATATTTCTGTTCCTTTCCCTTTCACAATTATTATGGCTCTTCAGTAACACCTTTTGGGGGCTGAGAGGATTGAGCCATTTTATGGGCTGCAGCAGCATTATTATCTTCTAAATAAAGGACTTCTTTCTGACTTACAGCAATGATACGATAGCTCCATAAGCTGCAGGTAATCCATTGGCTAGATTTTTTGGGCAAATACAAGTTTGTATTTCCATGAGGGAAACCTTGATTCAGTTCCCTGCCCAGATTTGTGCTAGGCTAGCATGAGCAGGAAGTATTGCAGAGGGAACACATTCAGCCATTGGAAGTGTGGGAAGGGACCACCCTGGCTTAACCAGGAGATCTTCAGTGATCTAAAAATCAAAAAAGAATCCTACAAAAAGTGGAAACTAGGTCAAATTACAAAGGATGAATATAAAGAACTAACACAAGTATGTAGGGACAAAATTGGAAAGGCCAAGGCACAAAACGAGATCAAATTAGCTAGAGACATAAAAGGTAACAAGAAAACTTTTTACAAGTATATTAGAAGCAAGAGGAAGACCAAGGACAGGCCCGTCACTCAATAGTAGGGGTGGGAAATAATAACAGAAAATGTGGAAATGGCAGAGGTGCTTAATGACCTCTTTGTTTCAGTTTTCACCAAGAAGATTGATGGTGATGGGACGTGTAACATAGTGAATGCCAGTGAAAATGAGGTGGGATCAGAAGAGGCTAAAATAGGGAAAGAACATGTTAAAAATTACTTGGACAAATTAGATGTCTTCAGGTCACCAGGACCTCATGAAATGCATCCTAGAATACTCAAGGAGCTGACTGAAGAGCTATCTGAGCCATTAGTGATTATCTTTGAAAAGTCATGGAAGACTGGAGAGATTCCAGATGACTAGAAAAGGGCAAATATAGTGCCATCTATAAGAAGGGAAATAAGCACAACCCGGGGAATTACAGACCAGTCAGCTTAACTTCTGCACCTGGAAATATAATGGGACAAATAATTTAGCAATCAACTTGCAAACGTCTAGAAGATAATAAGGTGATAAGTGACAGCACATATTTGTCAAAAACAAATAGTGTCAAACCAACTTGATAGCTTTCTTTGACAGGGTAACGAACGTTGTGGATAGGTGGGAAGTGGTAAACATAGTATATATTGACTTTAGTAAAGCTTTTGATACTGCCTTGCATGACCTTCTTATAAACAAACTAAGGACATGCAACCTAGATGGAGCTACTATAAGGTGGGTGCAAAACTGATTGGAAAACTGTTCCCAGAAAGTAGTTATCGGTGGTTCACAGTCATGCTGGAAGGACATAACGAGTGGGGTCCCACAGGGATCAGTTCTGGGTCCAGTTCTGTTAAATATCTTCATCAGTAATTTAGATAATGGCATAGAGAGTAGACTTACAAAGTTTGCAGACAATACCAAGCTGGGAGGGGTTGCAAGTGCTTTGGAGAATAGGATTAAAATTCAAAATGATCTGGACAAACTGGAGAAATGGTCTGAAGTAAATTGGATGACAATTCAATAAGGACAAATGCAAAGTACTTCACATAGAAAGGAACAATCAGTTGCACCCATACAAAATGGGAAATGACTACTTAGGAAGGCGTACTCCGGAAAGGGATCTGGAGGTCATAGTGGACCACAAGCTAAATGATAGTGAACAGTGTAACACTGTTGGAAAGAAAGCAAACATCTTCTGAGATGTATTAGCAGGAGTAAGCAAGACATGAGAATTCTTCTGCTTTACCCTGCGCTGATTAGGCCTCAACTGGAGTCCAGTTCTGAGTGCCACATTTCAGGAAGGATGTGGACAAATTGGAGAGAATCCAGAGAAGAGTGACAAAAATGATTAAAGGTCTAGAAAACATGACATATGAGGGAAAATTGAAAAAATTGGGTTTGTTTAGTCTGGAAAAGAGAAGACGAAGAGGGGACATGATAATAGTTTTCAAGTATGTAAAAGGTTATTACAAGGGGGAGGGAGAAAAATTGTTTTTCTTAACCTCTGAGGTTAGGACAAGAAGCAATGGGCTTAAACTGCAACAAGGGAGGTTTAGATTGGATATTAGGAAAAGCTTCTTAACTGTCAAGGTGGTTAAACACTGGAATGAATTGCCTAGGGAGGTTGTGGAATCTCCATCATTGGGGATTTTTAAAAGCTGGTTAGACAAACATCTGTCAGGGATGGTCGAGATAATATTTAGTCCAGCCGTGAGTGCAGAGGACTGGACTAGATGACCTCCCAAGGTCCCTTCCAGTGCTATGATTCTGTGATATTTGGGTTGCCTCACTATATCTAGAAGGGTCCCTGGGCTGAGCAGTTAAGGGATGAGATAGCTTTACTGGGTCTTGAAAGAGGGTCCTGTCCAGAGCTTGGGTGGAAGAATAATGCTTGTGATATGTCACTTTGAAGGTAAATTGAATTAAAGAGACTAGATGGTTTCAAATCAGAGTCTGACACATCCTCACACAAAATTGTCATAGTTATACTGTGAAGAGTTTGACTGACACATAATGTAACTATAGTAACATGCAGGTATTAAGGCTTTGTCACATTGGAACAATTATAGCTATAAATACCTATGAGTCTCTCGTTTTTATTTTACCAAAGATTCACGAATAGTCAGGGTTCCACTTTTTTTTTTAAATTCCAAAGTTGGACTCCTATGTGTACAGAGCCCATCAGTAAGATCATAGTTATGATTCCTGTCCATCACAATTAAGTAAAAGCTACCTGTAGTAAATGGATAGGGAGCACTGATATGTTTATCCTATTGCTAGTAGAGCATGGGAATAAGTTTTTGTTTCTTACACATGGAAAGACCATTGCAGCGGTTACTTGCATTAGTGGATTAGCGATCCAATGGTTAAGGAGATTACAGAAATAAATAAGATAGCAAGAAAGTTGCATGCACCAAAGACTAGGAATGGCGTAAATTAGTGTATGTAGACTAAGGTGAAACTCTGTACAGCAGCAACCAGGCTATGTGTAGTAAATCAAAATCTTCAGGAGCACAAGTAGTAGCGGATCATTTTTCTCACAAAAGTAAAGACGATTGTGTTGTATTGTCAGACTGAATTGCTTTAGTCCAAGGTCATGTTTGAATTCAAGCTTTGTTGTTATGTGGCAGTTTGACATACTGAAATAATCTGGATGCCTTATCTGATTTTGCAGTTATGATTAGATAGTTATTGCTGCTGTGCTCCATCTATAGTAGAGTTGTCTTGGGAGTGAAGCCTTTACCTCATCTTGGTAGCTGTTTAAGGTACATACTTTGCCTTTTGTTAGATGAACTAACATGAGGTTTCCAGGCCCACTGATAAAGCTGGGTAGCAAAGGACATTTGGTCTGCTGACTTCAAATGACTACTTTTATCTTATGACAAAGTTCTAAGTCAACTCTAAGAACAATCTGAAGATCTTAAAAACCTTGATCTAAAAGTCAAAACAAAATCCCGAAGCTCTGTGTTTCCCAGTTGAAATGGTTTCGTTATTAACTAGCATGAAAATTATTTTTACTACTTCGCCTTTATAGGCCAAGACAGTATGTCATAAAAACGGGGAGGGAGCGTTATACCATGTTACTTTAAGTCTGTGATCACTTTCTGTCTTTAACTAACTGTGTGATATTGCTGGGTGCTGCCTGAACAGTTGTCACATTTGACTCTAGAGTGAGTTGCAGTTCAGTGGCTGATGAAGTGCTTTCTGAGGTGATATGATGATTTTGGAACTAATCCTGCATTACTGAGCGTGGTGGTTTCTTCAAGTAAAGAGCACTGTGCTCAGCAGAAAGTGTTTAATGGACTGGGTCCTTTGTTTACAAGCACCTGGGAATGGAAAGCAATATTTAAATATCAGATCATAAGACCATTAATTTTTTAAATAAGTTGGGGAAAAGAACAGAAATCTTTCATAGTGGGTACCCCATTTTTTTTAACTATTTTCATTATTATTATTGAGACTAACACTGGCTGTGTGACATCTTTGTAAAAGGCAACATTAATTTCCGCAGTAGTAATATTGGAGTCTAGTTTCAGAAACTGTAGACCTCAGTTGATCTTGCTTTCATATTGTCTTAGTAATCAGATTGTTAATCATTTACTAATTTAAATTGTTCTTTAGATTCCATTTTAAGGCTTATATTAAAATGGGTGGAATTAGTTCATAATCCTATACATGGATTCTGATATGCTAGAGTTAGTAAATTGCTCTTCAGTAAAGTAGCTCAGAAATGCCAAAGATAGTTGAACATTTTTTTTTTGAAATGAACATTTTGGGGCAGATTCTATGTTCATCCACAGCTCTGCTCATCACAGGAATGGAATATGGGCCAAAGGTGGCTTTAAGGACCCCTATTGTTTCTCTCCACCTTTGCAATCTGTCCAAGGGGCCTATCTGGCCCCCAGTGTAAATGAGGGAAGTGTGAGGACTGACTGCTCCAGCTTACGCTCAGCCATGAATAACTATGCTCTCTTCTCCCAACATCCTCCTTACATCAGATGTGATTGCTACAGGTGTTTGGTATAGATCCTTCCCAGTAGATCTTCTCAACCAGGACATGAATATTCTTTGGGGATGGTTTCAGCAATTGTAATGACCTCTTTACAGCATCAGAATGACATAAAGGAGCTGGAGAAACTTTCTGCATTTTAGATGTGGGAATAGATGCTTCTTAGCATGTGGCCTTTCCGAACATTGTGCTTAGCAAAAATTGGTGCAGTTTTATTTTAAACTTTGTTCCTATCAGTTTAGTGTCACATGCCTGGTGAACTCTGCCATATGTAATTCTCCAGACTCCCCCTGTGCATGGTTCTTAAAAGTTGCAAGGAAAATATGCATTTAATGCTCACACAGATTGTGTTTCCATAGCTTTAAGAACGTAATCTGTAGTACTGTATGGTAATCTACAGTTTGCTGAAAATTAAACTGATGTTACCATATTACTGTTAACTTGAGACCAATAGTAATTTTTTCTCCTGATGTACACGGTTGGAAATACCAAAGGCGTAAATATGCTTCACTGACAAATCCTTGACTGTTTTTGTCAGACTTCAAAGGAAAACAGTAATTCTTAAAAATGTCATGGTTTGAAAAACCAGTGAGCAATTTCTTATCTTATACCTTGATGCTTCCAATATTCAGGGCTTTTGGATACCTGGGTCACAAAAGTAAAAACTCAAGTTAAAAGAAGAAAAACTTACAAGAAGTAAGTTCGGTATTTAAAACTATTTTCTAGTTAATCTTTTAAATGACTTTCTGTAGCAATGCCGGTATTGGGGTAAACACTGAGTTGAATATTATCCTCTAGGAGGATGTCTTGTTTTGTTTTGGCTCACTACTACTTTTGTTATATCAAAAGAACATCTATGTTTTATGTAACATCACTGAAACCTAAGGAAAGAGTAGTAAGCATCAAGCTACTAGAACATCAGTAGAGTATTCAAACATATCATTTTTATCCCCTACTAGCTTTCTCTGTTGTATCTGTTCAGATTTCACTTAAATATTCTTTAAAACCACACAAACATGAAAAATTGGTGATCTCTACCATAGATTGTGATAATTTGTCATTAGATACTATGTTCTTTTCGTGTTGTACTTTCTGCTAATAATACAAGGCTACTTCTATGTGGTTATATTGTATTGAAAACTCTGTTCTTTCAGATCCTTTAAAATTTCCTTTTAATGGTGCCAACTTTTCTCTCCTTTGTGTTGTTCTTTATTTAAAGTCAGGAGAGATTCTGTACTATTTTTTGAAGCAGCCTTCCCCTTGCCTTGTTTTATTGGACATATATCTTTTGTCATTGTTTTGGAATTAATAGCTCTATTTCCAAATATCGATTAAAGTTGACTGTTTGAGCAATAAGATACATGGTTATAGCATGCCTCAGGTCATATAATAAGATAACAGGCCAAAGTCTGAATAACTTAAGTATCTGAAAAATGAAATAATTGCTTTGAAATGTTGTGCCTCAAGTGTCTGATTGCTATTATGAAATGGAATTGACACATAAAAAGAAAAAAATACATTTTAACTGTCTAGCAACTTGAGCACATAGGGCTGGTCTTGCAACCTTAGCTTAAATGAGTAGTTGTCCTTACGTCTACAAGTAATCCCATTGATTACTGATTTCAAAGAGACTAGTACTATGAGTAAGGACAACACAAATGCTTAAGGATTACAGGATCTGCTTCTTATTGAGGCTTGAGGCTGAAAGCCCAGTTTTTCCTGTATTTGGGATATGCTTGTATCTCCTAGAATTTGCATACTCTGGAATTTTTAATTTTGCTTACAAAAGAGAGGTTTCCAATTTTGGGATGATTAATTCTTTTTTTTTTTGTGTGTGTGATTTGGAATGTAATTTGTAGTCATCTAAAAATAATACCTGCATGTTATATTTAATTTTTAATTCACTTTAATGTACTTAAAATTAATAAAGAATTTAGGCGAAATCCTAGGAACCTGCATTGTTTAGTCTCAGCCACACACAGTTCTTGATTTCAGCTTCAGCTGATTCACAGTGTCGCTCTCTTTTGAAGTATCTGCTGAGGGAACTCTCAGTAGAGAGAAATTAGTGTTTTTTAAAGAAATATACTTTAGCTCAGCTTTGTTCTACTTACAGCTGGTGGATTTGAAAGTACAGTATATTAATTTCTCCCTCCCCTCCAGTTCCTATCTGCGGGGAGCAGCTGTCATGGGTACTTCAAAGGCACCGGACACCACAGAGAAGACCACAGCCTTTCCTGCCTTTGAAATGGTTTTAGTGTCTATGGTCAGGCTTCAATGGACCTTCAGCACAGGAAAGCAGCTTTTTTTTTTTTTTTTTTTTTTTTAAATAGAAATAAAGCGTATATAACTACCTGTTAATTGTCTTTGCTGAAACCATCTCCAGTATGAGCCACAGATACTTGAAAGGAGACATGCCCAAACTTTACAACAGCAAAGGCCATGTAGCTAACTTGCCAGAAAACCTGAGGACCATGCCTAACCTTCATAACTTTTGGCAAAAAACAGATGCAATGTAAAATTAACTCATACTTGTATCTTTATTGATAGTTTTAAATTTACATTGCTTCACTGTCTCTTTATTTAAAGAATAATTTCCCCTTTTCTTTTTACCCCAGGATCTTACACTTCTCAAAAGATTTCTCTCAATTTAGATAATAATGAAAATAAAAAATAGTTAAAAAATTTTTTTTCCCCTTTGTCAGATTGATCTGTGGAGGCTCTAAATTATTATTTCATGTTGTGGATTTGCTTCTCCCTGATCAAAATTTCTTGTAAGTTTTCTTACCTTACACTCCAGTGTATTTTCCAGCTAGTTTTCTGAATTTTACATAGACCCACATACTGTAGTCTTTAACACTTGAGTCTATCATATTTTAATTAACTGCCACATCATAAAGGCAGTGCATATAGGGTGAAACTGACTTCTGTGCAAAGAAACAAGTTGCACCATTTATGTCCCACTATTCCTCTAAAAAGGCTTTAAGTGGTGCAGAGGCATTGTGCACAGGTGCAACTTTCACTCATAGACTTTATATAGAGCAGAGTTTCACAACTGTGGTGCATAGGTCTCTGCTAGTCCATGGAACACTTACTGGTGGTCCTTGGAGATATTGTTGGTCCCCAACTCCTTTTTTCCAGTTGTTAAACTGCAATACTAGAAACTGTGACTATATTAGATACTTTTTACTTTTCAATGTAAGCAATTGTTTAATTATTGTAGTTGCCAACTGGATGTTATGTGATTTGTTTCATGGACTTTTTTTCTCCCATTCACAATCTTTCTTCTAAAATGTGGACCATACTGTGAAAAAGTTTTGAGAACTGTTGCCATAGTGATATGGAGTCATTTGCACATTTATGGACATCCTCTGCATGGTTAGTTTGAACAATATTCGTCTTTTTTTTTTTAAACTGATCTGGAACTATTCTATAATGGTAAGAGTTTCACATTTACGTAGTAAAATGGAAAGCAAGAAAAAGTATTACCTGATTGTTGAAGAATCTCTTCATATTTCAGGAAATCCTTTCATGCTGCTTTTATTGTTGGTTTCTGACTTCTATAGAACTTTTGAAGGAATAATTAGAATTGTCTTTCTGTTCCGTTTAGTCAAACAGGAAAGAAACAGGACGTCTTGATGAAAGCTTTGCTATATAATTGCGTGTGTGTGCGTGCACACGTGTACCCAAGTAGCGTGTTCAAGATGACATCATCAGCCCATGAACATTCCTTACTTTAAAATGTGCAGAAAGTCAAAGGAGTAGATTGAGTTTAAATAAATGAGGTGCATTCTCTCTCTGAAAGGCCTGACATTAACTTGCATAAGTTAGATAAACTAGAGAAAGGGATGCGGAGAAGTGCTGAATTAGTTAGTAAAAAGGAGTATAAAAGAAGTGTCAGTGCATATGCATTAAGATAGTCTATAATTACATGGTCACATACTATTTTTTCCACAGGAACCCTGCCTCATTCAGTGCACAGGATGGACAGTGCCAATTTAATGAGCAGCTTTTCAATATTTTGTTTTCTCCTAACTGTTCAGTGTATGATCTTCGGCCTTATTTACTACAAGTTATTAACAGCCTACTCTGAAGATAGAATTATTAATTTCCTCATAAGCTTTTGTATGGTACTCGTCACTACAGTATCTGAATGCTTCACAACAGGCCTGTCAAGCTGATGAAGTTACAAGAGGTTACAGTCAAATGTTTCTACTAATTTTGGGAGTACAGTTTGAGATGACTAGGACCAGATTTTTCAGAGTACTTCACATTATATAACACTCATATATTCAAGAATAGCTCCCAATGACTTTAGTTGCAGCTGCGAGAGGAGCAGAGGAGCCTGCCCAAAAGTTGGGGGGCCAAGGGCCCCCAGCCCTTCCATGGCCCCACCCCATCTTCCTAGCCCCTGGCCAACCCAGAAGCTGGAGTGGGCTGGGAACTGCCCACCCTCCACCTGCCTTGGGTGAGGGGACTGAGAGCAACCTCAGCCTGTGTCCCCAACCTTTAAGCCCCCCATCCAGGGCAGGTGGGGGGTCCGCAGCTCCCCACAGCTGCCTGTGCGGCTCTTACCCTGACCAGGCTCCAGCTGGGGGATGAGGCCTCAGAGCCACAGCCTGGGCATGGTAGGAACTGTGCAGCCAGGCAGCTATCAGGAGCCACAGATACTCCATCTGCCCAGGGTGGTGGGGCCCGGGGGAGCAGGGACATGGGCTGGGGCTGCTCTCGGTCTGCCTAACCCTGAGCAGGTGGAGGGCCTACAGCATGACACCCCATGCTGCCTGGGCTCCCCAGCCGGGCTCCAGCTGCCAACCTGCCCGGGGACGGAGCCTCAGAGGAAGAGGAGGAGCAGGGACAATGAGTGCCTTGCGAGAAGTGGATGAGGTAGGCCTGTCCACTTTCAAAAAGTGGGAGGGTCATGGCCTCCTGGCCCTCACTATTCTGGCACCCCTGGCTGTGAGTACTCAGCGCTTCTGGCAGTCAGGCCCTACGGTCTAAGGTTGGGCACCCAGAAAATGAAGAACATGCTATTAGTGACCACCTGTGAAAAGTGTGGTTTGAGTGACTTGCTTAATGTCACACAGGAACTTTGCGAGAGGCAGGGATAGAGTCCAATTCCTAGAGTAGCATTCAGTTTTCTTTACCATGAGACCATCCTTTTTCTACCTACAATCCCATGCCTCCATCACTGCATGTCTTCCAACTTCTGCAACACGTGAGCAGGTCTCCTTTACTACACAACCCTCATTCATTCCCAGAGTGGGTCTCACTTGTGCATTGAATGAGGCAGGTGTCCTATGGAAAAATAATCTCTGACCATGTAATTAAAGACTGTATCATCATGCATACGTTCAAGGGGGATGCTAATTAAATTTGCACAGGCAACCTTAAGTCAGACATTTCCTAACTTTTGAAGGCTTGACTTTGCAACCTTAATAATGTTCTTTTAATGTAGTTTTTGTTTGTAATATACATAATTTATACTATATTATGTGAGTGTGTGAATGTGCATGTAAAAATAATGTGGTAGGAAAGCAAATGGTAAATAAATGTATCATATGCCTGTGACTGCATCAACTGCCCACTAATGTATTTATCTGGGACTTCACTATAAACCTGGAAGGGGCTGAATTAGCTATAATATCATGACTTTTTGTGGATAGAAGAGCTATTTTAGTTAAATCCTGAAAGTGTTTTATACTTTCTAGTTATAGTTTTTCCCTTCTCTCTCTATTATTAATAATAATGTGTTATACCTAGCTCTTATGCAGTGATTTTCATTGAAGCTCTTTATGGTTGGTTTCTGAGTTCATTAACATACAATGCTAAACATAAAGCACAACGAACCCTACCTAATACAGATGGATATTCTTTATCCATTGAGAAACATGAAAGCTAATGCTTTGCAAACTGAGACTGGTGGACCATGTCTTAGCAGATCCCTGAGATTTGTACTCCTATGTTCGAGGAGGCATTGATCCTGTGCTAAGACTGGCATTTTTCCACTAAGTCATCATTGTGAACAGGTCTGACTACGCCTATTTTTGTTGTTTCAGTATTTGGACTGAGCTGTTTTATGGACTAAATTATACTTTATGCAGTATCATTGATTAACATGTGCTTTACATGAGTTGTGTGTGTTTAATTGGAATCCATTATTATGTAATACAGTAATTCCCAATTCCTTCAGGTGTTTACCTGTGGTGTAACAGATGAGGAGAACCTTTATTACCTCACTCATCTTGTGTCTCTAATATCCTGGGACCAGCATGGCTGCAACAACATTGTGTCTCTTTAGGTGGCTTCAGCAGCCTAAATGTGAAATGAGGGGCAAATGGTTCTGTTCTGTGCGTTGGGCAATTGATGGCCTTCATGACAGCTCATGTACATACCCACACAGACTGTATGTGATAGTGTAGTGCAGTTCAGTTCATCTGAAGTGCACCTATACAGAACAGCTGATATATTTTAGAGAATACCTCTTCCTAGCAGTGGAAGCATGATAATTTCCTGTACTTCATAGGGGAAAATACAGAAAAACTGGGTAATGTTGATTAGACAGCTGGGCACTGCAGTAAAATGTCAGGTAAAATGTATAACAACTGTATGTTTGTGTTATACATGATGTATATATGTGGTCATGGCAGGGCTGCTGTGTAATGTATTCCAGAACCAACTGATATTTGTTTATCATATGGTTCTATAATCATGCATTTTTTTTACTGCCTCATTTGCCTTTTGCGCACTAAGTTCATCTCCCCTCCTTATTCCTAACATTCCAAACAAGGATGGCATGGTATTTACCAGAGGTGGCTTTTACTAAGTAAAATCATAGTTAATCCCAGTTTGAGGCTTTTTCTATGTTAAAAATTGTTTAATTAATGTACACCACATTACATTTAGGTTTGGTTTAGTTCAAATTGTGGTTACATAAGGCAGTAGATTTGGAGATTAATTTGGGGCTGCAAAAAGTGAAACTGCAATAGGGATAATTCTAATATATGTAATATAATACTGAACATTGGAATGTCTCTATATCTTGCGGTTTGGTATTTTGTCAAGGAAGTTATTCGTGTCAGAACTCATTTCAGTTTTCAATGTTATTTGAATATTAGATATTCTGCAAAACTATTATTGAATTGCTATATATTTCTCAGTAATTTTCATTAGGCTCTTCTAATAATAATTTTATTTTTCCCAGTTTCCTGGTTTATACTGGGTTTGAACCAGTATTTACCAGTGCCCTGTCTGAAATTACTTTTTCCTGGGAAATTGCCAACCCTGATTCCTAACCTTTGAGCAGTTTTAAAAGATCCTATGTTTATCTTTAAACTAATCTGCTACAAAAATGTAACTGTTTTCCCCGCAAATGAAGAATTCTCCCCTCCACATATACATATATATATCTCAACCAAAAATAGTTATACTGAGTGAGAGTCCGTAATGGGCATTATTCAGTCCTCCACCAGTGATGGGTTTAAAGTCCAATATCTGGCATTTTGATGGATTAAAAATGGGAGCTTTGTATCATTAGAAAGATGAAATTCCTAGCTTTTTATTGAAACACACAGCACTTGTTTCTAAGTCTTCAAGGCAGAAAAATTAGAATTTAAATAATATATATTTTTTGCTATAGAACAGAAATGTTATACTTTTGTTAAATCTTTATATGGGTCCCTTCGGAGCTCTGTACAACTGGAGTGATGGTAAGTAAGGAACTTGATTTACAAATTAAGGAATTAAAAAGAAACCCCCAATAAAATATTTTAAAAGTCTCTAAAACTTTTGTGAGATTGACTACAGAGCTTCTATGTGCTACATGCACACTACACGATGATGTAGTTTGATGTAAAGACTTTGTTGTCACTAGTTTAGGATGACCTGTATAACTCGCTGTTGGATTCCCCAGCCCTACGAAATGCAATCATCTGAAATGTCTATTGATAAAATCTTTATAACACACCAAACCATCATATATGTACCACTCAGACTGTATATGTTTCTGTGAATATTTTATATAAATGAGTGTGTGTACACATACACTCAGGGACACAAACAACATAAGTGTACAGCTTTTGAGATATTATCGCACTTCATGTGTGTAGTGAAGCACATATATATTTAAAAAAATAGATTTTAAGAAAATCCATATTTAGGTACCTAAATTAATGGCCTGTGTTTCAGAGGTGTGGGGTTTCACTACCACGACTGATATCCAAGTCTGGCTCTGTCACAGACTACCTGTATGACTGTGTGCCTTTTTACATATTCAGTAATATGGGCGTAATTATACTTACCTCAGAAGAATTCAGCTTCACAACTGCTACCTATGTTTGTCGCCTGTTGAGAACCTCATGGGAAACTCTACGGATGTGCCAAATACTGTTAACTTCTATTTTTATTTTAGGGAGAGACAAGCTCACAATATTTTCATAGATAAAGTTAATATATTTACAATAGTTAGAAAAATCCTATTTTATATATAGACAGATCATGATATACAGTATTTTTCTGATTTCCTCAGTTGTGAACTGTTGATTTAAGTGAATTTTCATACTTCAGTGTGAAATCTTTATTGTGACAGCAGTAGGTTTTCAAAGAGGCACTTAGACACGTAACTTACTCCAATTCCCTCCCCTTGTGGTTTTGAAAATCATTTTACAGTTCCCACTTATTCATGAGCTTAACTTTTCTGGGAAAAGCCTGAGTACAGTTTGAGTCATCAAAGCAAAACCTGTGGAAGTTCTTGTTTACACTAGAGATATTTTTTTTAAACATCCATCATTGATAGTGGCAGTAAGAGCTCTGTGACTTCTAATTTCCAATATATATAATGCTGAAAACATTCTCTGCAGCCAGCAGGCTATCTACTCTAGAGCTTCTAAGCTTGTTGAGACCAGCTCACTTGAGTGAGCGTTAGCAGTTGCGGTAGTTTTTTCAAAAATGTCCCTGGTGCAGACAAAGGCCAAGAAACTACCTTTATTAGGCAAACTCTCCTCTTAAGAGACTGTACCACAGTATCCCCAAATGTCATGAGTACAGTTCTCATCCACTGTATTAGACCACCTCTGAAAAGTAGCAATGTTTGTCAGTGCCCTGCATTGTTGCCTGAGATGGTCACATACGATTTTTAGGGTTAACAGTAAATTTTTCAGTGATGGATGGATGACTTGTCACAATTATTAGATTAATCTTTAGTAATAGGTTGGTACTTAAGAATCGCTTCCTTTTTTCTCCCTTTCCCTTCTCTGGAAAGTTGGGATAGGGAGCTATTGTTAAATTTCAACCAGTGAACAAAGATTAAAAAGTATAGAGTGAAATCCTCACTCTGTTGTAATCATTTTGAGTTTTGCCACTGACTACAATGGGGCCAGGATTCACGTGTCCGATGTTTAACATGCTGACAAATGGGAGTTATTAAATGAAAACTGTGTGTCACAGAGTAAGAATTAAGGCGTGTAGAGACCATTTATTCAGAGTACTCCAGTTACTAGCAAGTAATGTAGCGTGATGATAATTTTTGGGGAAAAGAGGGAAGCATCTGTGCAATATTGTATGTAGTGTAATTAAATGTGAATGCAGTGACAGAGCACTTACCTCAGTTCTCTTAATTCCTATAGTCCATCAGCTCTAGATATTTGTGATCTCTGACATGTTTCCCTTAGCCTCTGATTTTTCTCATAGTCTTTCTTCAGATAATGTCCACTTCTATAGTTTGTGTCATTCTCTGTTGCTTGTTTATCTGCAGTGCATGGCACCATCAGCTCTGTATCCTTTACTCAATTGTCAGAATATTTTGTAAAAATAAGAAGAGTCTGTTGACATTACCAGTTAATCGTTGTTCATGCTTCGACCTGACATTATATTGCAGTCAGGGTTGAATACCCTGAAATGTGGAACACTTCCTTTGAGGTGGAGAGACCCCTCAACACCCATAGAACTTCTGAAGAACTTGACTGTGCTGTACCCTTCATAGGATATGCTCAGTGCCTCGAAGGAAAGGACCAAATATTAGAAAGAAGAAATAAAGGTCTCCTTCTACTGAGATCAACTACATAGTGGTAGGAACCCCATACTCGTTTATGAAGCATTAATACAGTTTTCAAGCAGTTTATCTTGATGAGGGAGTTGGGTTAATGCTGAAAAACAGCATGCTGTTCTTGTTCTTGCTGGAATAGATTAAATCTCCATTTTTATGAATAAAAACTTCAAAATTAAAAAAAGAGAGATAAGAGGGGAGGAGGGATGGAGTAACACTGGTAGTGTAACCAAAGTCTTAATATGTTTAGGAGAACAGGGCGATCAAGGAGGAGGATCCACTTGTGCAGTAAAATAGCTGTTTAATTATTCATATTATAAGTCATAATCAAAACAAAGTACAAGGAAGTACATTTAGTTACTAATGAAACTTATATTTCCTTGCAAGTATGCAATAATTATTATTATTTATTAAAGGGTATTAGGTAGATATGAAAACTTCCTACAGTTTTAAGCTTTTTTTTTTTAAATCAGAATTTCAGGGAGTTGTTTGCTCTTGGAAGTTTTTGACAACAAAATTGCTTTTTATAAAATGTGACTCTCCTCACACCCACATTGTTTCTATATCTAAAACTGTATTATTGCTCCAAGACACCCCTACTGTACATATGAGGGACAATCCTTTCTAAAAAAAATTTTAAAGGATCTTACAGGCATAATATAGTAAATCAAGAAATGTGTGGTTTTGGGGGGAAAAAACTGTCTTCATTATAATTGCCATTTTAAGACAATCACAAATGGGGATGTGGCCATCTATTCCTGTGGCTTTCTGGGAGAAGTGGAAAAAACAAAACTAAAAAAGCTAAATTATTTGACTGAGAAATCTAGAAGTAATAAAAGAAAACAGATGTGTGAATAGACATATAGAGGTCTCTCTTGCAAGTGTAATTTCTCACCAGGTGTCAGTTATGTATTTGTATAACTTTTAAAATGTAAAATAACTTCATTTTTCTAAAATTCAGACAAACACTGGATAGTGATCAATTTTAGGAAGTAAGAGCAACTCTATCATTTAAAGAGACTAAGGGCACAGATATTCACAGAGTTTGAAAATAAAATAGAATGTACACAAACTTTTGACACAAGGCTGACTTAAAGCACTTTGTATAATGATTCCAAGTTAAGTACACATAATATCCTTCTGAGATTGCACCCATGGGTTAATGAGGTCTTTATTTTTACTAAAAGATGCAGACACATTTAAAATATTAAAATATCTCTTTTGCTTGTGCCTTTTCTGATAATGAAACACACCTCAGGATATATCAGAGAGCTCCAGAGTTGAAAACAGATTTTAATTTTAAATTCATGATACACTGATCAGCAATTTGCGAGAATGGTTTTGAAACACAACAAAAATAAAACAAAACAAAAATCACGAAACAGCTAATGTTGATGCAGAATGCATGTTTCCAGAATTGAATGCTATAGCTTTAAGATCAGGTGCCTGGGCGCTTTCCTTACACAAACAAGATCGATTTTGAACAGACTCCTACTGTTAGCTTTTTTGAAGAAGGATTCTCACGCTGAAAATAACCCAACATATTCTTGATAACGGCGTTTTTTTCGCTCCCTGAAATCCACCAAAACTGAAGAAAAATGCAAGTGACTGTTCTTAGCAGCTGTGTGGCCTGGAGTTCACTAGGGAAGCTGGCTTCCTGCAGTCCCCTATTCATCACCTGCTTCAAAGGCAGCCTAGCTGGCTATAGTTTGCAGGCCAGGTAGGGTGCCATTGTGCACAGTCTGGGAGGATTAGTATCAAAGCTGCGGCAACCAGGCCCTTGGTCTCGGGCTGCCATTCAGTCTAGGAGGGAGAGGCTAAGACTGGCCAAGGTCACAGTATCCAGTGTGGTGTGGACTGGGAAAGGATCCTGAGAATAGAATGCTTTTTATGAAATCATGGCGCAAGCTTGCAGCACAGCAGGTCCCCTTCTGGAACACATACATCTGTTTATGTTGGTAAACTGAAGCTGACAACGAGATGATAGAGCTTTGCCTTTTTATAATTGTTTTTAAAAGACAACTGTATATACAATAACCCAGATGATTATTGAAGTAAGAGCTTTGATTCTGGAAATCATAAAGAAATCTTTAAAAGATTTAATTGCTGCTTTGTGTGTGTGTGTGTGTATATATACTTAAATGAAGAGGAGAGCAGACTGATTATTAACCATTTATAATCCTTACCATTGCTGATTAGCAACAGCAGGATACTTTGGGAACATACACAGAATGCGACAATGATATTTTTTTAAACGTTCCCTCATTTGTACCAACAAATTGGTTAAAGATGCACTGGATTTGCTTAGTTGTCTTGAATGTTAAAATTATTTGGAGTAATTCTTTCAAGCCAAATGTCATTTTAAAAAGGTGAGGTAATAATGACGTAAAAATAAAATTGCCAACTTGATGAAATTAGGGGGGAAAATTAAGCTGTAGACGAGTTGTCATGACGACAAGGATGTTCTATTGATGAACTGTACTCCTCATTGTCCAATCAGATAGTAGAGCTGAAGCTGGAGCATGAACAGGAGAAGACGCACCTATTCCAGCAGCACAACACAGAGAAGGATTGCCTGGTCCGAGATCACGAACGGGAAATTGAAAAACTGGAAAAACAGCTCCGCGCTGCCATGATGGAGCACGAGAATAAAACTCAAGAATGCAGGAAACGAGATGCACAGGTAATAATCAAAAACATTTGCAAAGCCGTATGCTTATTAAAAATATATATAATAATAAGCGTTTCCCATTTTCCAGCATTGTTGATAATGCACGCTGTTTGATCATTTGCGAAACTGACATATAAATGTGATTTTTTTTCTTTTTTCCATCCCCCTCCCCCACTGCTGAATAATGCTTTAACTGCAAAAACCACAGGTAGCCAGATTAAAAATCCCATGGTGCGCTATAACTCGGCCTCTTATTTATAATCGTCTCATTTTCTTTCATGATGGATTTGTTTAAGAAAAAAGGTATCTATTCCTCTCCACCCCCACACTCACCCCTCCTTTCCTCCTCCCTGGATAAATCCCTATGAAATATATCTAATTCATTCATATGCTTTTTTGTTTAAATCTCTGCAGGTAACCTACAAATTGCAAGATCTGACTTTATTTCTCAATAATTTTGTGTTCCATGTTTGCATTGTGTGTTTGATTGCATATGCCAGATAATCAGTGATAAGATGATTTGGGTTTTGGTTTGCTTCCCATCAGGTTTGCTATTTTCCTACACACACATACGCACCCCTCCCATCCTCCATCTCTGTGGTCACTGTTGGAAGCCATTTGGCAGAATAACCCCCAGCTGTGGCAGCATTTGACTCTTCAAACTTATGGATGAAATGTGCACTGTTAGCATGAAAAATGATCTTTATTAGTTTCAGTTCAAAAAATCTTATTGGATGTATGTGGGAGTTTTTCTGTTTATTTTGTGAGGATGTGTTTATGGGTGTGTGTGTGTGTATGGTGTATTTTTCTAAGAGTATATGTTATAAAAGGCGTGCAGTGAAAACATTTAAAAATTCAGGATGATTTCAGAGTAGAACATTTATTTAAATGAACAAAGGGAAAATAATTATTACTTTACTAATCTGCATTAGAATTACTCATCATTAATTGATTATTTTATATCAAAATGGGCGTTTTTATATGTCCATATGGTCTCTGCGCATCAGCTTCTTCCCCACATGATGTAAGATCCTGGCAATAAGTCCTTTTCATTTTAACTTTTGTTAGGATTGCTTATATTTCTTTCTCACCTATACTATATATTGTAACTAAATGAAATTAAGGATTTAATTCTTAATTTCTTTTTTTATATTTGAAAGATTCATTATCCATAGAATCAACAACTGAGTAAATATAAATATATATGATAAACAACAGTCTATGGGGGAAAATATCTTACAAAAACAATAATGATTTATTCCATTTGTACCATTATCGTTTTCCATGTAAAACAGGGAGGGACTCTGTGGGCATGCTCAGTAACAGGAAATTCAGAAGACTGCAGCAGAATTAAACATTATCCTTTTTTCCACGTATTTTGATGATGAATAAAAAACTTAAGTAATTAAAGGAACTAGTCTTTTGGCACTTAACTATATAGTTACTTTGCGAGTATCCCTTCGAAGTCGTATCATTCTCTCAGTTGGACCCCAACACTATATTGTCAAGCAGTGACATTTGTCTGAATACCATGAAGTTCAGTACTTACTGTGAATACAGGGTGTGTTCATATCACTAAGTATAAAAATCAGTTTTATAAATATGCAGGATTGTGTAACGTACCTACAGTAATTCATTACCATTACGCTGTTGTGTGTAGATATGATGGGAATGTAACCCTTTAATAGTAAATTCCGAAAGAATCTTTAGATGTCCTATATGTTTGTCCTACCTATTTAGTTAGATTGTGGCTCACTCGTGGCAAAGGTTGGCATCATGGAGTTTGGGAAAGCATGTTGTTTAAAATGAAATGCCGATGCTATCACAAGTGATATGTTAAACAATGGAGAGTTGAAATAGTAATGGCAAAAAAATTAGTCTTTTAAAAGTCTTTCTTTTTTGAATATCTCTACAGTATGAGCGCTGTTCTCATGGCAGTATTAGTGAAGAGAGAAAATATATTTGCCTTGACTAGCGCAGCTGTTTCTAATCAAAAGGAGAATAAACATCTGTCTGATAATTGTTACCACTTTTAAAGATACATTTATTTAGTTTGGTGAATAAATCAAATGTTAAATTGATAAATGTTAAAGCCTTCATCTATAAAATACATAGGTATTTAAAATTTACATTTGACTTTGCAGTGGGGATAATATGTATTTAAAATTACTTCCCAGCGTCTTCGGTGGAATTTTGAATACTGCCATTTATTGTATTTTTCCAGCACTGCATTTTTGCTCCCAAAATACATGTTTTTAGACTATTATGGGACTGATGTACAGCATCTTTATGAAACAATTTAAACTAAGATGCTATAGGGATAAGTAAATTATATGACTCTGACTTTTTCATAAAATGGAATCATATTTGTAGATTGTAATGTCTTTAGTTTCTCTGCGTTACTATGAACCTGCTTCAACACAGCAGAAGAGGCCATTTTGTTTAGCTAAATGAAGAGTGTAACTGCTAGATATTTCATATAGTTTTAATAATAATCAGAATATCCAAAAATTGGTAATCTCTTGAATCTTTTGATCTGGAGAATCTAGCTGTTCCATGATTGCTGGGTTGTGTAAAAGTACCAGTTTTCCTTATGTGAAGCAGCTTATTTTTAAAATAGATGCTTTTACCACATTACCAATAACTGACAATTTGATGGATCTCTGGAAAATAATGTATTCTGCAAAATTACTGAAAAAATTTGTTCTATTTTTATTGCATTTCCAAGGTGTCCAAGTTCAGTCAGACCTTCAGCTATGGTGAAAGATACTGTACAAAATAGAGACAATTTTAGATGTGAACCTATATTAACACTTTACTGGTCAATAAGAAGTGTTATCTCCAGAATCAGTAAAGATTTTAGGTGGGTCTGTAGATTCTAATTAAGAAGAAAATTACAGCTTTTGGTTCTTGTATTATAAATTCAGCATGATATTAGGTAAAGCATATTGATTTAAAGGGATAGCATGTTTTATATTGTTGGTCAGTTACTTTCATTTTTATGTGGCATTTACATTCCATTTTAGTTTTCAAATAATATCTTTTCAGAAGGGTTTCTTTGCTTTTTCAGCTACGGTTGTAATGTTTGAGGAGGAGTAAAATGACATATAGGTCAATAAAAGTCAAAAGAGCCTGAAGGCTTGTGTGCCATACTGTGTTCTTCTAGTTTTTTTCTTTAAATCCTATATTTTCTGTGAGCTGCAAAAAATGTTGTTGTTAAAATAATGTTTTCCCTTAAAAATATAGAACTTTGGATTTTAAAATTATATAATTTTTAAATCCAAAGTTCTGTATTTTTAAGGGAAAACATTATAATATATATATATATATTTAAAATTGTGGTTTTAGTTTAGCATTTCAATTTTATCTTTGATTCTGGATATTGTTCAGAATTTCCTTACAGATACCATAAGTAAATTTTCCAAAATGTGGTTTATGGTGGTTCGTTTAAAAAAAAATACTCTGTATATATTTTCTTTCACAACACATTGTATTAATTCTTCGTAGAAAATGAGATTTTCAGAAACAAAACTCTTTGATAGTAGAAAATAATAAATCATATTTCATAGAAACAAATTGTTTCTAAAAAAGAAAATATTCTACACTATCTTCTGCCTGAGTAGGCCAGATTGGATAATGAGGTTGGGAATCTTAATATCCAGTCTTAACCAGGCTACCATAGATATACCAACTGCACAATCTTCTTTGATCAAATTGTCACTCTTTCCCCGGCTTATGACATATACCCTTATTATCTCTAACGTTGCAGAGTTCCAGCTGCTGTATAGAGTTATATAATTTTAATGCTTGTTCCTTGGCTTTTTGACCTTTTGGGTAGGGAGGAAAGGAAGACCCCCCACTTAACTTCAAACTGAATGCTTTGCTTTACTGTCATGTTGTGAAGAAGGGAGCTCACGAAACTGAAGTCTTTTTTCACTTTCTGTTGCCAGGTGATAATGTGCAGGTCCACCATTTTCTTCCATTTGCAACTGGGTCAAGAACAATTTAAACACTGAAGCACAATTCATCACCATTTGTCACTGTAATATTAACTTAAATACAATAAAATAGTATATTAAAATTATTCAAAACACTGGGTTGCAGTAAAATGTATGTAGCCTTAATTTAGAGGTTTGTTAGTCTCCAGCCCATCAGTTGTCAGGAAAAAAGAATAACAGATTAGTTCTGTAGGTGTGCAAGTCTAAACACGCCATATATGAAAGACATCATAAAAGCAGAAATGGGCTAGGGTGGGCAAGAAGAATGACTAAGGTATTTCACCTCTGCCTAAATCTCGGTTTCTATGTCTTCCCACTCCCTCTGTGGCTTTCTGCACTTATCCCAGTGCCTGTCCTTACTCCTCCCTTTGTCCCATTTTGCCATTTGGAGATTTACAAGGCCTTCTGTGGTGCCCTTCTACATATGTGGCAGCCTCCCACTTCTTGTGTTCTGAGCTCTCTCTTTCTTTCCTTTAAAGCCACTTCTCCTCTAAATTCTTCCTACATTGGACTCCGAATAAATGATCTTTCAGCTCTCTCCCACACTGAAACTGTTGCTCTGTATTTATTTTTTTCTCAAGTTAGACTGTACATTGTTTGAGCCTGACAATGTGATTATTTTATGTCTATTAAAATGCTGCTTAAGTGTAAGATGATGTATAAATAATAACAACTTAAATAAAGGACATCCCTCCCCTGAAAATATTGTCTCTTCCAATGTATGCAGCCTTCCTGAAATAACATTATTATATGATGAAGGCCTTTTATCAGCTAGAGAAGAGGTAAAAAAAAAAACAAAAAAACAAAAAAAAAACTATATGAACATATATATGAATAGACTGATAAGGGATTACTACTATAGCACCGGAGAGGTAAGTATAAGAACCAGATTTATACTTCAGATGAAAAAGAAAAGATGTGAAAGAGTCTCATGCTGTAAACCAGGGGTTCTCAGACTTTGGTGCGTGGAACACTTGCTGGTAGTCTGCAGATAGGTGCTGACTTTTCCTTCTGCTTCCTTTCTCCTACAAAATTTCATTAAAAGAAGGCAAAAATAATCAAATATTTCCCGATCTGTTTCTTTGTAATGTAAATAATTACTGTAGTTTGCACTAGGATTTTTTTTCCATTGGCCATTTGATGGGAGATGGTTCACACAGTTATGTCTTAGAAGACATCTGGTTCACAAGACAATCCCTACATTAAAATGTGGACTACAAATGGGTATATCCCATTTAATCATTTCCCTGCATTGCAGAGGCTTTGATCAATGGTGCTTGTTGGTCTGTCTTGCTCTCTGTCTGTGGTACATAGTAACTTAGTCTCTTGTGGGTCTCATTTCCACTTTTGGGTTTGGTGTGCTGGTGTTGGTGCCTTGTGGCATGCAGGAACTCAGATTGGATGATCTGGTGGTCCATTCTCACCTTAAACTCTATGACTCTGTGAAAAAGTAAGAATCACTGCTATAAAACTGTTTTGAGCAGGTAACTTAGATAATTGACTCTTGTTCTAGATTCTCTATGCTCCTCTAATAATCGGAAAACATCTTAGATATGAGAAGATTTGTTCTGTGCTGTACAGCCTTGTCCTGCAGACAATTAGGCAGGTGGCAGTCTCAGTCTGAATTCATATATATATCTTTGTTCCACTTACCTTGGCTGTTGCATGGAGGCTCAGGGCTAGAGCTCAGCAGCCAATAGCTGTCGTTTAGGCCTTGTCTAAAACTGAAGTTTTCGGCTACATGGTACCACATGTTAACTGATTTGCCATTTACCACGTTTTGGCTAACAAGATTGTTAATGCTAATTTAGATACTTCACCGGTGTTTGTTCCAAGACATATACAAGCTTTCTCCTGATGGGCTGAGGGCTGAAGTTTGGATGGAGCTTATTGACACAGACAAAAGATCTAACCATAAGCCTCTACTGTTGAATAGAGGAAGAGTTCAAATTTAGGCCCCAATCCTTCAATGAGCTCTGTGTGGAAGCTGCAGCAACATGAAGCCCCATTGAGGCCAGTGGGCCTTAGCTCAGGATCAGGGATCTGCCCACGGGGAATTCATTGCAGGATCAGGGCCTTAGTCTCCTATGTGCTGCCCCTCTTTACTCCTCAAATGAAACCAGTTTTGTCACATCAGTTGCTTTTCTATCATTCTTGTCTCTGTACCTTCTTCTAGGCTGCCACCTATTTATTAGATGCCCTCCCAAAATCTGTTCAACAGGCTGCAAACAATCCTTTCCCTCCTTATTTGATGGAACCGTCAGAATGTGTGTGCGCCTTATTAAGTGTCTGTGTAGTGTTATGATTGTCAGCTTGTTCTTCCTTTTCCCCTTCCCCATTTTTGGTCTATTTATGACCATTACCTCTTACATCATGTCTGAATTTAGACTGTGATATGTTCAGGGAAGGAACAGTGGTTTTACCTGCTTCTGTGTAGCACCTAGCACACTTCTGGGCGTTCAAAATTAATTTAAATAATTACTATACTTTACTAGAGAAAATTTTGAAAAGCAGCAAAATGTGTAAATTACAATTTGCTCATTACAAATGTTAAACTGGCTTACTAAAGAATTCACTGTACTTTGTACTGTATCCACAATATGTAGAAAAAGGAAAGTAGTTGCCATAGAAACTAGTACATCACATGATATGTACCTTGATCCTGAGCTGGAGTTCTTTACAGAATAATCGACTTCCAGTTTATATCATGTAAACTTAAAGATGTAAATTGGCCAGTTTTTATTGGACCATAATTGTCATTTTATAATAATATTTTATAAAATATTTGTTTTTTAAAATTTTTTTAAGTGTAGTTAAATTATTAAATGGAATATAAAATTCCATTTGAGAATTAGGGAGTGCAAAGAGTGTAGAGGCAAAGTACAACATGTGAGTAGTTCTTTCATCTACCCAATATATCCAGTGGGGAAGAAGTGATTATTTCTTGCATAAAACCTTATTAGTTTAGGTTCCAGCTTTAAAACAAGAGCTCCATATTCTCCATCAGCTGGAAAAAGTTTCATTACATATTCTAATTATTCTCATTATCTCTACTGCATGCAAATAGGCATGGTTTTTGTATACAAGATTTTTATATCTCAGTTCAAATGACTCTTCATAGATTTGTTATGTTGTCCCCTGCACTTGCAGTAACTGTCCTCTTCTGGTGTACCATGCACCTTTTCTTCCTTCAAAGCCATCCTTTAGTTTTACTTTCACTCACCTTTCCAAAGCTGAGCTTTTTTTACAGTGCTGTCTGCTGTCTCTCTTTATTCCTATCGTGTCCTGAAATTAAAAAAAGCTCCAACTAAATGAAAATAGTATTGTCAAACTTCGTATGCAACATAATCATCACATTATCTCCCATTATTATAATGTTCATCCTCCCTTCTCTACACTTCCTATTCTGTCATTTTCATTCTTTTGTGCTGACAAATGCAAAGTAATATGTATCGGAGGGGATTATGTGAATTACCGATACAATTTGTTAGGTTCTAAGTTAACTGTGTCACCTCAGGGAAAAAAGACCTGGGCATCACTATGGACAATTCAGTGAAGACCTTTTCTGAATGTACAAGCGCAATCAAAAAAACTAAAACAACAAACTGTGGATGTACAAAGAATAGAACAAAGAATTATATGGAAAATGTTACAACTATATAGATTGGTGGCATGTTCTCACTTGCTTCTTTCATTCTAACTCATCCTACAAATCCTTTAAAAATCTTCTTTGCCTTCAAAAAACGACAACAGGTCAGCAGTTGGTGTGCTGAGACTACGGCCTTTCATGCCTCTCATTGTTCCTTGTACTTCCCTATCTGTCTGTCTGTCTCTGTATTTGTTGTCTTATACTTAGATTGTAAGCCCTTTTGGTCTTTGTACAGCATCTAGCACATCTGGTCCATGACTATGGCTCCTAGGTGCTGTGGTAATAGAGATAAATAATAATATATTATAACCTGTTTGTGGTGGAGGCTGTCTTACACTGCTATATAAATATTAAATAACTGTGCTCTTCAAACTGTGTTCCATTGTGCAGCATCTTTTCTCAGTGGTAAGGTATAGTACTCATCACAAAAAATTGATAATTACTACAACATTTATGATATGCTGCTACACTTGTGCAGTTTCTAAGTGCTTTTTAATTGTAGGAATGCCAAAAATATTGTGGTAAAATAAATTTTACTGGCATATGGTAACCTGTCAATTTGTTAATGGAACCTATGTAGTCTGAAGTGTACTCCAGAGAATGAGATCTGAGAGCAAAAGTAGCTAATGCACAGGAAACAGTCAAATTGCAATTTTAGAGCCTCTGTCTTGAGGTACCATAGAGTCTCAGCTCCCATTAATTCAGCAGCTGTCAGGACTGGGCCCTGATGTTGCATTGTGGATGTTATTTACATAATGAAGACCATGTTAGAAGCTGTTATTTTTGTATATTGTAAATACTGCTTACTTGATGACAGGAAGTTTCCAAAGGATTATAAAGGTTGTTGGTTTAGTAAACACTTTTTTGTTATGCAAGGAAGGGTGCTTAAGCAGAAATGTTTGGCAGTTCTGTGTTAATTTTTTTAATGTATTTCTTCAGAAAATGTACTTTTTCCGTGAATATAACCAGGACGGAAGCTTGTTTTCTTTGTTAAAATTGTGAACTTTAGTACTAATGGAAGGTGTTGGGTAGAGAGATGTTTAAATCCTTTCCTAATTCAGAGAACAGCTACAACAGTATGGGAAGCAGCAATGGAAACTTCTCCAAGCAGCTCCACTAAATGCCTGGAGGGGGACTCCCTGTAGATAAAAACAACAAGGAGTCCAGTGGCACCTTAAAGACTCACAGATTTATTTGAACATAAGCTTTTGTAGGTAAAAAACCTCACTTCTTCAGATGAAAAAGCTTATGCCCAAATAAATATGTGAGTCTTTAAGGTGCCACCAGACTCCTTGTTGTTTTTGTTGATACAGACTAACATGGCTCCCCCCTGATACTTGTTTGTAGATGTGAGCGTGCAGACTAAGATTCATGTTGAAGTCCTGCACTATCTACTGTGATTGCCAAATATGAGGCTTGTTAGTGTCAGCTACAGTGGTAGCACTTTTCTTTGAACTCTGTTTTTTCTTTTGTTCCCTAAAAACTGTACTGAGTCTGGAAAGCATTTTAACATACCCTACTTAGATCACCAGATATAATAATGTTCACTCACTGCTACTATAAATCAAATTTGAACCAATAATCTACCAATTAAAGGCTTTGTATGACAGTACCCCAAATCAAAGGTATTTTAAATACCAAATGAAAGAGTGAAACACCAAGACAGAAATGATGACAATCTATAGTTTAGAATGTTAACATCACTTGTTCTGGCAGTGTCACTGTCTTAAGAAAATAGGATCCATGTGAATGCTAATTTTCCTAATTTCAAATAAGAAATAGAACCTCTTTATGATCTAAATCCTATTACTCAATGTCACTGGTGGGTCCAATAGGCACTTTTACAATGAGGTAGTAAATAGACATTTTAGAGGTACAGTTATTTGTATTTCTCTTTTATGTGGTTCATGATGGTGGGAGAGAGAAACCACAAAACCAATGAAAAGTCTTGCCTTCTCCTGTAGCTGACATAGTTTGGCTGAAGATATGTCAGTTGGGAAATATGAGGCCTTGCATAAGGCTCTGCACAATCCCACATTAAAGTATTATAGAGAGAGCTTCAAGTGGAAACCCAGCAACAACTTACAACTGAAATGCTAATGACACCCTCCACCATGGTGGGAACCCCAGGAACCCTCTGTTCAGGCAGCATCCTGCTTCAGCCCAAGGGGAAACCTAGCATCCAGTCTACTCTCTTTCCACCTCATTGGGAGAAGCTAAAGAAAAGAAGGTGTGACCGGTGCTATGTGCTTCTGAAGAACATGCTACTGGCAGATGTCAGTCCCAGTAACTTACTGTTGATCCTCTTTACAGTTACTTGTCCACTGACCACACTCCTGCACCTTTTAGCAAATCCCTAATGGTCCAATTTCTGCCTCATGTTTTGCAACTCTACCACTTCGTCAGCTGGACAGGTATCCAAAGCCACCTCCCTTTTTTGGTACCCCTGCTCAAGCAAATGCCACCTTTAATGGGTGGTGCTGACTCAGCTGCATCCTCCTAGCCTCAGGACATCCCTGCCCATCCTTACATGCCCTGTTCATTAGTTATCCATCTTCCTTTCCTACCCAAGGTCAGCTTCTATGCATAGCATTCCCTTGCTATCCCAATTTTCAGTCAGATTCATCCCCTCTTTTTTTCAGTCACTGTCTTCTGCTTTTCTCTTTCACCATGATCAGAGTCTTGACCTTATAAGATGGGGCTCTTGTGCTCTGCAAAAGGAGAATATCTTGCAAAGAACATTCCATATCTCTTCCGTCAGTGCCTTAAGGCCAGAGAAGCATTTTGTGTTAGATGTATGTGTTCAAGTTGTCTGTCATGTGTACTTTAGTAGATTTTTTTTTTAATCTAGGAAAGCATTTTATCAATAATTAGTGACTTATAAATGCATTCTCTTAAAATAAGATAATGAATAGTTGCACTATGAACTAAACTGTAGAGCCGCAGCTTGGTCTAGTCACCCTTAAAGAAGTGATTGTCATCTATTAGTTCCTTGAATAAATAATGTTTCCTTTCTGCTGAAAGAATGTCAGAGACACTGACAGTGATTTAACATTTTTGGTGTAGAGTTCATAAGAAAAAATAAAAAAACTTTTTTCCACAGTGTGACTTTAAAGTGGACTCCCCCCACCCCCAGTTACTATACATGCTGGCAGCAAATTAGCTCTGAAGAAATATTGTGCACATCATAATTCTCCCTTGATATACTGGGGAGTCATTTTTGGATCTTTTAGCTCAATCAGACCAATGACTGACATTCTTAATGTCTGCAGTTGACATAGATGTGAAAGACTTTTTTGTGACAAGGAAGGTGATGTGAAGAAGAAGCCAGTGCAAGGTATGATTGGCTAAGTGTTGATATCATCAAATGCTCAAAGACTTTGCAAATTGAAGCTTATGAGGCTGACATTTTGTCTTCTATTCAGCACTAATTGGAATCATGCCTGGATGCCTGATGTGAAAGATATATAATACCTGAGTGTTTATCATGACAAAATGACAGAAATTGATGTCAAGAGGACTGTAGACTTCTGTTTAAGGAGGAAAACAATATATTTCAAACTAAAATAATGTATTTCATAGTCACTAGTATTTATATTTATGAAAGCCCTCGTGAAATATTACATTTAAGAGCGAACTTTAGGGCCCAAAAAGAATTGGCCTGATTGCAGATATTTCATTTTAAGTGTTTAAAAGAGTTCTACAGAGTTTATAAAAACAGCAGTGATTGTCAGAAAACCTGACACAGTGTTTTTACTTGAAACAGATCTGAAAATTCCAGGAACAGTGAACTCCGCTCTTTTATACTGGTGATGTGGTTCTTTTAAAGTTTTTTCTGACAGCTTGAATTCTTTTATAGTCTGTGCTTTCTGGTGTATTGACATCTGTAAAGTGAATATAGAAGAGAGAAAGCATGCACTTGGAAAGGCAAGCAGCACAAACATGCAGTATGTTGGAATATTTGAAAATAGCTGTGTTTCTATTTATATGCCCCTTTATATGAAATGTGGGCCTGAAATCAGTTGGAACATCTGAGCATTAACTTCCTATCACCTTCAGAGAGAAAAGTGTGCTCACTAGCTATAATAAAGTAGTTTACTAACATACAAGCTAGTCATCAACTTTGTTACTCTACAGGCAAATATGGATTCATAAGTTAAATTCCAGTTTTATGATAGACTTAATAGATAGTACAAATGTGGTATATATCTAACCTTTGATAGCAGTTGACCATCTGTTTGTTAAAATTAACTGAATTGCTATTTTGTAATTAAATAAAGATTAACCCTTGTGAAAGAATATAAAAAACAGATCAAATATAGGAATCATTGGTCATTATGTGACTTAACATAGGCTTTCTGGTTTTTATTGTCGTTTTTAGCAATAATCAAATGTTTGCAAGCTGTGATCTGTGGACCGCTGATAATTAAGTGCTACAGAAATTCAAGTAATAGTGGCCCTCTTGAGGATCAAGTCACCATTATGTTAGGCCAGTCATCCTCAAACTTTTGTATTGGGGAACCTTTTCACATAGCAAGCCTCTGAGTGCGCCCCCCTCCCTATAAATTAAATACTTTAAAATAGATTTAACACCATTATAAATTCTGGAGGCAAAGCGGGATTTCGGGTGGAGACTGACAGCTTGCAACCCCCAATGTGATAACCTTGCATCCTGAGGGGTCCTGACCCCCAGTTTGAGAACCCCTGTGTTAGGCACTGTACAAACACATAACTATAAGACAGTCCTTGCCCCTATGAGTTTATAGTATGAGTGTCTGATAAGACATAACAGGTGGATACAACAAGTACATGGTGGAACACATGGTAACAATGACAAGATGATGATTAGTATAATGAGCAGTGTTCATGGCACATGAGCTGGTTAGCTGTTGTAGTTCTGTTGGTAATTTGTTGCTGGCTTCTCCTCCTCCTCCTGATTTCTGTGTGCCAAATTGAATCAAAAGACACTACGCATACATAAAATACTTTCCATCTCAGCCATTTCTTTTGCTGTCAAAAGCAGGGTTTGTTATGTCATTGGTTTTTTTTTAAAAAAAAGAAAAAAGAGACAGGTGCATGCAAGACGTTTTCTATTAAAATGTGGTCCACACTGTGAAAAAGTTTGAGATCCCTTATAATTGTTGTTGTTTTCATAAACACTAGTTTTGCAATATGTTTAAACTTCTGTATTATTTCACTTCAGTGTAGCTAAATGTGACCCTTCTGAAGAAAATTATCATGATTGATTCACATGCATAAAAACATATTTAAAGGAGAATATTTTCGGAAAGAGGCTTTATTGATACTGTGGTGAGTGGGATATCAATTTTCCATTGATGATGATGGTGAAAATTATAATTTTCCATGCTGTGAATTTAATTCATAATGGCTGGTGTCTATGTGCACCTCTGCCCCTTAATGGAAGGAATCAATTCATTATAGGGGGATCTGGTGGTGAAACCCTATCGCTAGATTGCCTAATGCTGTCCAGTATAAAAGATTCTTGCAGCCTTTTTTTGTCAGAAGCTCTAATACTGTGGATGTTTGTAGCACATCTTTGAAATTCAACAGGGAGAAAGCCCTGTGGCTAGAGAAGTGCCCCCCCCCCTTTTTTTGTTTCTTTGTCTTGTGAAATTCCATTCAAGGTCAGTTGGATTATAAACTGGTAAAAAATGCCATTTGGATTCTCTCGCACATGTTCCTGAAATATTTTGACATGCTGGCAAAAATTATAATGGCACATGTGCATGGTTAAGAGTCACCAAAGCAACAGCACACACACCATTGGGAACAGCTGGGAGCTTCTAGATCAGCACTAGCAGTCAGTGGGGGAGAGAGCTGGGCCTGGATCCTCTCTCTTAACCACACCCATCTGGTGGGGTACATTGCTTCATAGTCCCAACCCTCTGTTTGGGGGCAGCACATGGGCGGGAGCTCCTCAAGCTCTCATGAGGCTGTGTGTGCGCGCACACGCTTGCATACACGCACACACCCCAGCAGATGGTCCCAGTAGCCCATTTTTACTCTGCCTGGTATAACAACCTTGTGTCAGTCGCCAGCTAATGTGTTTTGTCATGTAGCTCAAGTGGTAGAGAGTAGGGTTCAAACCCTGCTGGTGATTCATGATTTTGGGGGGAGGGGTGTTATAATGGTACATAGCAGAAGTTACTTTTCCCTTAGAAAAACTACAGCACCTTGGAAATTACATTAAAAAAGTGCTATCGGAAGGCAGATCATTAGGTTGTAAAGTCAAGCACTCAGAAGTTAGAAAATCCCAGATTTACAGATGCCTGTACCTTAATTCTGCCTCCTTGGTCTGTATGAATTATGGTATACTCTTTACCATGATAGATCACATGTTGTTTTTCTTACAAGACCTTTGTCTCATTCAGTGCACAGGTGGGATGCACAAGATGCCAGACATAAGGTTGCTCAGGAAAACGTTGATCTGGTATTTCCAAATTTCCATACTTAACTTTACAAACTACACTTTTTCTTGACATTGTTTTGATTTGTAATAGGATGTGTACTGCTAACAGCTTTCCTTAGCTTTAGTGGTATATATACTTGTGCCTTCTGAGCAGGAGTATCCAAAACCTATCTCCACTGCCTCTGTGAAGTTTGTAGTGACCAGGGCTGGCAGTGTAGTGATTACTGGGAAGTTCCTAAATGGGTACAGATTTGATTCATAAATTAACATGAGAAGGTATATTGTAATACCTTAAATGTTGTTATGAAAGTGTGAGGCTGGTTTAACACTCACACACACAGAGATGTCACACAATTGTGCCAGTGTTTCAGTCTTGACATTTTGCTTCTGTGATCTAACCAGACATCCATTAATTTAAATGTTATCATATTCTTTGTATTTATGATTTAATTCATTATTTGGATTTGGGTCTCCAGAGGAGAAAGGATAGTGCATTAACTGACTTTGCCCCTGATATGGTATCTTTATTTTACTTGCTGAATAACTCCTGTACGGTGTGACGCAATTCAGTGCTATATTTGCTTATACTTCCTGAAGTCCTGCTCTCAAACACATAGCTACTCAAACACAGAATGGCAGACTAATACAAAAGTACTACTGCACTAAAGACGTCAGTTTATGCTTGGGAGCAGAGGGAATTTTTCCTATTTTGTGTGCAGCTATAATGTACTACAGTTATCATTCCTGATGGTTATTATAGTAATTCTATAGCATGAATGATATGCACATGTTAAGGGAGATGAAAGATACTTCGATAGCTTCTTCTCCACCCAAGCAGAGGACTTTATCAGCATTAATAAAAATAGTTGTTTCTTTTTTAATAGGAATAAGTGGCTTGCTAGAAATACTATTTTTTCCTAAATAACATTCCCTTTTCTGAAGACTCTGACAGCTCTTGCATTTTTAGGATAAATTGAAGAGTTTTTCAAGCATTGTTTTGATTTGACACAATTTAGTTCATCAATTAATTTTGAAGGCACGCACATGGTTAAGTGCACATGAAGGGTATAAAAGTATAGTCACATCCCATCTAACATATGCAAATTGCGATAGTATTGGTAATATCACCATTAAAGAACAAAAGCCGGCAACACACAGTAACTGTATTTGGCCAATCCCATTGAATTATCATAAATATTTGAAGCAATCTGAATAGTTTTGGACTGTCTAGTATAGCTTCCCTGTTCTTATCTGGCTCTAGAGGAGTGTGGAATAAAGTATTCATTTAACCAAGTATAAAAATATGTATGCTATGCAGTTATAATCATATGTCATTAATCAGAAAATACTGCAGAAACTCTAACAAATTAAAAACACAAGGATGTGTCTGCAAGGGCTTTTTCAGTCGTTGAAAAGCTGCATCACCTCTCAGGCAAACTATTTAATGGCAACTTCTCGCTCAGTGTACTGACATCTTCAAAGGCTCTGACATCTGTCGGCCTTTGAACTACCATTAAAAAATATTATCCCATTTCTATTCTTTTATGCCCATTTTTTTAATTATAGCCCTTCTTTCAAGTTGGGAACATGGTTGGTTTAAATGATGCTGTCCTTTCGTTTTCAGCCACCCAGCTGCGGTTTGAATAAATTGATGTAGAATCAAAGGCGGGACTTTAAAGGGAAAAGGTTTGATGGACTTGGACTCCGAACCAGATGAGGTTTTATGATGAAAAGGGTTTAATCCCAGCACAGGCATCGCTTCTATCAGTCGAGCAGTACAAAGCAATTCATATATATAGGTTCACGAGAAATGATCTATTTTTTTTAAACAGCACAGATCTCTTCAGGACTTGCAAATGTGGCATTAGCTAATATTCAGAGAGCTGATTTCTTTCATCCACCAGAAGCTTATGATTATAGTACAGTTCTCGAATTGGAAATGAGAGCTGCAACACAGATTTAAAGCTATGCTGTCTGATTTGTATTCAATATACATGTCACTGCGGGACAAGCTAGTCTAGGCCAAGCTGGTTCAATAAAAGAAAAAAACAGTTTCATCATCTGAGATTCTGAGAAGAAGAAGAAAAAAATGGTGCCAATTAATTAGTACCAGCATTACCTGACTACTGTGCCAAGGTACTTAGTAGATTGGTATGTTTTGTAAAATTGTGCAAGTAGCATTTTAAAACAAACTTTTAGTTTTGATAAATAATATTTGTTTGGATTCCTTCTGTGTTGGAGATTGAGAGAAAAAATTATGAAGCATTAATCAGTACTAGCTTCTAGCGGCGTAATCTGTATGGAACACTACATTTGTTTTTCTGTACTCCAGTTTCACAGAAGTTCCAACTGACAGAATCATTGCTATTTCTTTATGACAGTGGCTTTCATTAAGCAGAAATTATGCATGCTTATAAAGAGATCTGAAATCTCTCCATACAAAATAAATACATTGGTTGCCATTTGCCAACATAAACCACATAAATCTGAGATATCATTTTTCCCTGTTGTATTTTTTATCTGAAAACAGTATTCAGCAATATTTTTGTTCTCTAAAGATGCCTTTTGATACAAATATGGTACATAGTACTGATTGCTTATTTTTATTTACTCGTATCGATGAAGTGTCCATCCAGCTGTTCAGAAAATTAGAAGCAGTACATTTTAAAAGGTAAAAAGACCGCAAATAGACACGCCTTCAACAGACCATAGTTTTATTTTAAGTACAGCACAGAGTTGGTTCTATTTAACATATCAACTCCTACCAACAATTTTCCTTCCAGAAACTCTCCCAGCTTCTCATTCAGCTCCCTGGTCATCCCGAAACAAAGAATTAAATGAAGGATAATACACTATTCCGGGCATCTGACTACAACTTCTTGGCCATCTGGTCAGGAGTAGTCAGTCTATGGTAAAATAAATACAATATAAAAAAAATTATTTCTGCAGTGGATCTATTTGACTTCCAGTTCAATAGACAGGCCCTCTGAAGAAGTGTCTGCTTAAGGACACAAAGATCCACCCGTCAATTAGGAAGGCCAATAAATGGATGCCGGAGGGAGATACTGAGCAGAGATTCACTGTTCCCAGGAAATGATCAAGGGAATCAGTAGATACTGTGCAGTAGAATTCTTTCTGGATGTTTGTACATGTGAATCAAATGGAAATGGCCCTACAGTTCCAGAGAGTCTCCCTGTGATTGAGCTGCTTCTGCTGGACTGCTTGACAAGTGCCAGAAAGAGGTTTATGAGGAAAACTCTGGACTTAGTGTATCCACAGATGGAATGACCACAAATAAAAAGGTGAGGGAAGAAGAGCAACCAAAACTTGAAGAGCAGGTTCCAGAAAAGGTGGAAGAAAGGCCACAGCCTGGCACGCTTAAGGTCAATGTGTGAGAGAGTCTGTGAACTGTGCCAGCACAGAACCATAAAGGAGCCACCAACTGATGCCTCCACCAGGCATAGGAACCAGGATGGAATAAAGGCTTCTCTATTGAGACTAAACGGCTTTTTGCACATCTGTAACACCATTCACCAGACTCAGAATGAGGCTTCCATGCTTGCTTAAAGACTGTGTAATCTTCAACAGAGCAGCTTGTCATCTCTAGTGAGATCACCTCAAATGTCGGAGATTCACTAATATGGTGGACAGCGCACCCAGGCTAGTACATTTCAGTCATCTTCAACCATCAGCCCAGATTATAACAGATTGTACTTTTGTGGGTTACAGAGCTCACTTGAGGAAATGAGACTTCCTATAAATATATTGGAATTACAGGTGATTGTCTGGTTTTCAAAATGTTGATGGATTGAGGAAGAACTTTGTCAGTTTTGATAGGCAGCATTGCAATCATGATACTATGTGAATCTTAGGGCAGAAGCTCCCTTCTGAACTATATGTCAAAAAAGCTGTCTGGCTCTGGGAATAGTATATTCTACATCACAGCACTCCTTGTCCTTCATTTGCCCAATGAGGAGATCACCTTGGCAGATGACTTGGTTAGGATGTACAGGACCCAATAACATTTCCTCAAGGTGGTGGCAGTAACGTCGATAATCTGAAGTTGGAGATCCTCTCAAATAGGCCCCTCTTTAACAAGAAAGAATGTGTAATACCTTCAATTTTGTCCTGGAAGGGAGGGAGGTGAAATGCATCCAAGCTTCCTGCCAGATACTTCCTCTGAGATGTCAAGGTTTTGACATAACTTACTGGCCCTACCACTTCTTTGCAGGAATCTTCAGAGAAATAAGGCTGGGAAGAACTCAGATGGTAATAGTAATTCCAACTTGTGTACATCAGTTTGGGCTCTAAATTTCTCCTAGTTTTGACTTGTGGAACTTCTAGAACTTGTGTTTCTTCTGTCTGAAGACCACAGTCACATTTTTTACCCAGACCTGAAATTCCAATTCTGGCAACCAGGATACTGTTGCTGAATTCTGATTCAAACTGCTGAAGTTGGGTCCAACAAATGTCGTTAGGAAGATTTGAGGAAAATATGTGCCTTAAAATGGAAGAGGTTTTTAATTTTTGTCTCGCAGAACACAGCTTAACCTTCAAGCTTCTGCAGTTCCTTTAATATTGGACAGCTTGTTTTCACTCAAGTACTCTGAGCTGTGAGTACACTGTTACAAATCCATGTGGCAGCCATCCTATAATACAGGGATGGCCAGTTTTCCCACATCCTAAAATAAAGACATTTTGAAAGAACTTCTGTATATTCTGACCTACATCTGAGCCTCCATTTTAACATCACACATGAAGGCAAGCAACTAAATATTGACTAAATGTACAAGTGCTAGAAGTCTAAATACTAAGAGTAGTCTAAATACTAAAGTGCCTGGAATAAAATGAGGATATTGGTATAACAGGCAGATCTTATATTCTTATATCTTCCAGCTTAGGTATTTAAATCTGTTCCTTGCTAAGTTAATAGAATCACATTTGAATTTTTAAGGAACATTTTTTGTTTCTCTTGCTCATTAGGACTGCATTAAAGATGGTGATAACAAAAGCCAGGAGAGTCAGTGAAATTCGAGTGTGAATAACTGTCATAGAATCATAGATTATTAGGGTTGAAAGGGACCTCAGGAGATCATCTAGTCCAACTCCCTGCTCAAAGCATAACCAATCCCCAAATGGCCCCCTCTTTTAGTATGTTCTATAAAGATATGACAGTAAAACATCTTCATTAGATTTCTCACTAACATGGTTTCTGGCTTTCATTAAACATAAGACCATAAGAGCTGCCATATTAGATCGGACCATGATCCATCTTGCCAAGTATCATGTCTCTGACAGTGGCCCATACCCAGGCTCAAGTGAGATTGCACAGAACAGGGCAAATAAGGAGTGATTCACCTGTGTCTTCCACTCCCGACTTGTAGTAGTCTGCAGTTTAGGGTTTTTCTGAGCATGGGGTCATCTTGGCTAACAGCCATTGATGAAGCTATCCTCCATGAACTTACCTAATTTTTTTTTTTGAACTCAGTTATAGTTTTGGCCTTCAGAACGTTCCATGGCAATCTGTTCCATGGCTTAGTTGTGTGTCATGTGAAAAAGTACTTCCTTTGCTGACTATTCATTTAATCAGGTGACCCCTGGTGTTTGTATTGTGTAAAAGAATAAATAACACTTCTCTGTGCATTTTGTATCATTCAGGATTTTATTTACTTCTATCATACTCCTCTTTAGTTGTCTGTTTTCTAAGCTGAATATCCCTAATCTTTTTGATCTTTCCTCATATGGAAGCTGTTCCATATCCCTGATCATATCTGTTATCCATCTATGAACCTTTTCCAGTTCCACTATATCCTTTCTGAAATGGAGCAACCAGAACTGGACACAGTATTCAAGGTATGGGCGCACTATTTATTTACATATTGGCATTGTGAAATTTTCTGTCTGATTCTCTCATCTTTTTCCTAATAGTTTCTAACATAGTGTTAGCTTTTTACCTGCTGCTGACAAGATCTTCTTTTTGGCTGTTTACAGCTAATTTAGAACCCATAAAAATATATGTATATTAGGAATTTTTTCTAGTATGTATTACTTTGCAGTTATTAATTTTGAAACACTTTTCTTCTCTAAATTTCATTCCATAGCTAAAGACTTGTATAGTTTAGATGTTATATTAGTTCTTAGTTATTATATAGGGAACTAAATCTTTTAATAAATTACATAGATTTGCATGTATGGGGAGAAAGAGCAACAAAAGAACAGATTTGTGAATGTGACGAGAGACACAGAAGAGCAAATCAGTAGACAGTGATTATCCAGTGAGGCCATAACACACATCACATGAAAGACAGCTAACAATACATGAACACATATCTAATATTCCTTTTCCTTTTAAGGAATTGCTGTAGTTGTCACATGTGCTATTTCATTGTGGAGGAGAGGTAAGGTACTTATGAGACAATCTTCTGCTCTATAAAAATTTTGAAAAGCCTCAGTCTAATTCAGTCAATTTTTTTAATGCAAACTTGTTATAACCTTGCAGGTGTCTCAATCCCTGGAAATCTTATGGGGTATATTTCCAGGTCAAAAGAAGCATTTGTTAGAATGTCTTTAGAAATACGACCATCACTGAGATATGTAAGTCTCCTATCTGGAGGAGTTCATGTACTGATGGAAAACTGCTCCCTTGCTTTGGCTTCCAGGTCTATGTTTAATTAGGGAGAGCAGTCCCAAAATTTTTATTTAACTAGTCAGCTTCACATCCACCGGCTTACATGATTGGCACTACTAATTAATCTTCCCTGAGTAGATATCTTGAAGAAGATGAAAGATTATTTGCCTAGTAACTGACCATATAGACCCATGCTCCTCGTCCATATCTTTGGATTCTTTAGTATGAATACTGTTAGGGGGTTGGGGCTGCTGCTTATTTAATAATCTCAGATCCAAAGAGTTCAGTGTTCTAGGATGTTTTGAACATGGTACTGAGACTCAATGTGCTCCCAAGGCTTGTGAATCTATTTTGTCAGTTTCATCAAGGAAATAGTTACTAGGTAAATGACATTTGTTTACCATTCTCTATGCTGTAATCCTCTTTTGATTGTTGTAATCTTTTCTCTAGCCTCCCATCTTTGTTTCTACAGTTTATCCAAAATATCAGTAGTAGTAAGGATAACTTTGTTCTTTTGTCATTTTTACCATATCAGCCTTCTACTCCCCAAATACTTCTTGTCTTTCTGACTCTTAACACGTCAGAAACAAACTCCTGTTCTCACCTTCAGGAGATCACATAATATTGCCCCTTCCTACAGATTTGCTCTTATTTTCTTCTATCTCCATACCTTCCTGGCATCACGCAATCCTCTTTCTTTACTATTCCCTTCATCTCCTGTTGGCTGTCTCAGCTTTATAGTTTTACTCATGTCGCTTCCTACACTTGGAACAGTCTCCCTGTTCTTTTCTACCAAATACCCTTTCTCTCCTCCTTCAAATCTCTCTTAAGCCACTCCCCCTCTCCCCCCAGTCATCTAGACTACCTTCTTCTTATCATCAGTCTCCACATTTCCTTACCTGAAATCTTGTCTTGTGTTTTGTCCTGTCCAAATCTGGGCTTAATCCAGTTTCATTTGAAGTCAGTGGAAAACACCCTTGGGCTCTAAAATTGTTGACTCACAAGTTCATGAAGTATGACTTACATCATATTTCTGTAGTTCCATGTGCATTTATGCAACTATGGCCCATACGTTTGTGGATCTGAGCCTATATAAGTAATTTTAGTAATAATTCTTCAGTGCGTCAAAAAGAGAGCATGCCTCTCTTGTTTAAATGATTTACAGCACAGAAAAGATGACACCAAAGCCCTTTAGCTGTCTATACTTTTTATTTCTTTTGAAGCAGAAATCCTAGGGTGTCCTTCCTTTTTAACATGTTCAAGAATCTTCTGTTTTACGTCCATTTATCTTTTTGTCTTCCAGTCACTCATTAAGCACCTTTCCCCCAGTTAAGTGGATAAATGGGTAGAGTATGTTTTCTCCTTTAGTACAGCTGACAGTACTACTTTGTCATTAGCCAATGGCAAGGAAGGAAGGCTGGTTTCTCACAGGCAGTATAACCAGTGCCCTCTCTCGGGGCCAAACACAACTTGTATTAGCAATATGTTTAATCTGTTCTGGCTCACACCAATGAAAGTCCTCTAGCAATCCCCAAATACATGGTATCTAAAACTGTGAATTCTATATTTAAAGTAAATTTACAAAATCTAATAAATTGACATTTTAGAGGTGCAATTGGAAAGGGGAGCAGCACAAACATGCACTATGTTGGAATATTTGAAAATCTGAAATCATTAGGAACATCTGAGCATTAATTTCCTATCACCTTCAGAGAGAAAAGTATGCTCACTAGCTAAAACAATATACTTTACTAACAAAGAAGCTAGTCATCAACTTCCCATTTTACAGATGGAGAAACTAAGCCAGAGATGTTAACTGAGCTTTACTTTACGTAAGAGCTTTAAATAGAATATTATGATGAATTGTAAAGCACATTTAAAAACTAAAAGAACAGAGTAGCTGGCAGTGTCAATCTGCATGTTTTTGACTTTTAATGGAGAACAAAAGTATAAAAAAAACCCAGTAACAAATAGAATGTCGCAGGCTCCTTTTCTAACATGTCTCCCAGTGCTGCTTCATTGCTGTTCTATGAAAAAACATTAAAATGTGAAGAACGATATGTCTTTAGCTGTGATAATAGACAATAATCTAATATGTAAACTTTTAAAAACAAGAATCTAGATTAATTTTAAAATAGGTGTATCACATAGGAGGTGACTGAAGAATATTGATGTATTGCTGGATAAAGGTCTTAATTTTAATAGTTAACAGACATCTTGATTATTGGGCTCTTAGGTGTTCATCTTTAAAGGTGTTATTGAAAAGAAGGAATAAAGTATCACTAGCATACAAAAGGAAATTTGACACTCAGGTATATAAATTAGAGGTAGTAAACAGATTAGTGTGTAAATTATTTATTAAAATGTTGTGAAAGAAGGTTTAATTACAGGAGTGCCTTGGATAGTTTCTTCCATGAATTAAAAAGAGGGGGAGCTAAGCAGGTGATAACTCCTCTTTACTGCTCTTCATGTGTCAACAGTTCAATCACATTTCAAGAAAATGCTTAAGGTGCAGAGCAAAGGAAGACAAGATGCAGCATGTTCATCTCTCTCTGTATATGTATATAGTTGTATATAATTATATAACCCTTTCTTGGGGCTATGTATAAAATGCAAGAGAAGAGAAACAAAAGAAGAGAGAATTACTTAGTTTGAGAACAAAAGAAAGAGGCTACATTAAGCCCACAACTTTGTTCACTGTGTAGGATGGTAAAAAACTGACCGCAGGTAAAGATATTATACAAAAGAAGACATGTTATAGAAGTTATGGATGCCCCTTTAACAAATTCACAACAAGTAGTTAAACAGTCTTTGGAGTGTATACAATTTCCAAGCAGTCAATTTAAAGTATCTCATGGAAGAGCTTTGACATTTGTAAGCAGCTTAATACTATTAAAATTAATGGAGGAAATATGTAAGTTAGCATCAAAACACCTTACTTTACAAGTCCCACCAGACATTTTTTAAAAGAGATGTCAGAGAGATATTTGCAAAGGTGAAAAAAACTAAGATCATGTTGAGAGATAATTGAATGCCTCTATATTAACCCCGACACTGGGAATTGGGATTTTGCGAGAATATCAGAATGACCATACTGGGTCAGACCAGTGGTCCATCTAGCTAAGTATCCTGTCTTCTGACAGCAGCCAATGCCAGGTGCTTCAGAGGGGATGAACAGAACATGGTAATTATCAAGTGATCCATCCCCTGTCATCCATTCCCAGCTTCTGGCAGTCAGAGGCTAGGGACACCCAGAGCATTGGGTTGCATCTCTGACCATCTTGGCTAGTAACCATTGATGGACCTAGCCTCCAGGAAGTTATCCCAGTTATACTTTTGGCCTTCACAACATCTCCTGACAACGACTGTGTGTTGTGTGAAGAAAGTACTTCCTTCTATTTGTTTTAAACCAGCTTCCTGTTAATGTCATTGGGTGACCCCTGGTTTGTATGTTACATGAAGAAGTAAATAATACTTCTTTATTCACTTTCTTTACACATTCATGAAGTTACAGACCTCAGTCATATCCCTCCCTAGTCATCTTTTCCAAGCTGAAACGTCACAATCTTTTTAAATCTCTCCTCATATGGAAGCTATTCCATCCCCTTAATCATTTTTGTTGCACTCCTCTGTACCTTTTACAATTCTTATATATGTTGAGATGAGGCAACTAGAACTGCGTGCAGTATTCAAAGTGTGGGCATACCATGGCATAATGATATTTATTATCTATCTCTTTTCTGCTGATTCCTAACATTGCTAGCTTTTTTTGATTGCTGCTGCACATTGAGCAAATGTTTTCCGAGAACTATCTACAATGACTCTATGGTCTCTTTCTTGAGGGGTAGCAGCGAATTTAGATCCCATCATTTTGTGTGTGTAGTTGGGATTATAAGAACATAACATAAGAACGGCCGTACTGGGTCAGACCAAAGGTCCATCTAGCCCAGTATCTGTCTACCAACAGTGGCCAATGCCAGGTGCCCTAGAGGGAGTGAACCTAACAGGCAATGATCAAGTGATCTCTCTTCTGCCATCCATCTCCATCCTCTGACAGACAGAGGCTAGGGACACCATTCTTTATACCTCCTGGCTAATAGCCATTTATGGACTTAACCACCATGAATTTATCCAGTTCTTTTAAACACTGTTATAGTCCTAGCCTTCACAACCTCCTCAGGTAAGGAGTTCCACAAGTTGACTGTGCGCTGCGTGAAGAAGAACTTCCTTTTATTTGTTTTATGTTTTCCAGGGTGCAATACCTTGCGTTTATTGACATTGATTCATATGCCATGTTGTTGCCCAGTTACCCAATTTTGTGAGATCCCTTTGTAGCTCTTCACAGTCAGTTTAGACTTAACTATCTTGAGTAATTTTGTATCATCCACAAACTTTGCCACCTCACTGTTTACCCCTTTCTCCAGATCATTTATGAATATGTTGAACAGCACCATGGTTTACCTCTCTCCAATCTGAAAACTGACCATTTATTCCTACCCTTTGTTTACTGTCTTTTAAGCAGTTACTGATCCCTGAGAGGACCTTCCCTCTTATCTCAACACTAAAGCTAAATGCTAATAACAAAGTGTTTGCGAAAATATGGTTACCATTTGTCCTATTTTGACATAACTTTTTTGGGGGATGAGAGGGGCAACAATCATTCAACTGTGTGATTGTAGAGAACCTGCCACTTCTGTTACGCCATCAAGGTTAATCTTCATGGCTTTGTTTTACATTATACAAACTGATTTATAAACTCTGAACACTGATTTATGAACATCTGAATTACTGCATTCCTCCAGTGAAAAGTAACCGCCTCTAGGGTAAAATATGGCTACTGTTAACCATACATATGCTAAAGCAAAAACATTATGCAATAGTTGCTTTTTCTCTTGGTGAAACTGCAAGGATAAATATCAGAGGGGTAGCTGTGTTAGTTTGGATCTGTAAAAAGCAACAGTAAGTCCTGTGGCACCTTGAAGGCTAACAGATGTATTGAAGCATAAGCTTTCGTGGGTGAATACATCTGTTAGTCTTTAAGGTGCCACAGGACTCATTGTTGCTTTTTGCAAGGAAATGGACGTTTACATGAGCACAAATATTTGGCAAAAGGGATTTTGTCTGTTAAAGGCAATTGATTGTTTAGAAAAGGCTGAATAAGTTCTTGAAGACAAACTCAGGCTAAATAATAAGATGGCTTTTTGAATACCTTTCTAGCGGTATTCTTGATGTCACAAATGCTGCTATGCTTGCAAGCTTACAGCCTGTTTTTATTCTCCTTGACATTCATGGCAAAGCTCTATTGACTTCAATGAAAGCATCGTTAAAATGTTCAAAGAATCACTTAAGAGATTAAGATGTATCTACAAGCTATCTTAAAGTGAATGAGAAAAAGACTTGTCCAGCTTCTGAAATGCTTTTAAACCTCCGCCCCAAGATGGTGACTCATATGGCCTGTCTCCCGCAACACCCAGTTCTGAAGTTGGTCTCGCATGTTTTGAACTACCAGTAGGGAGATGGGTTGCATCAGGAAGCCAGGACAGGAATGGAGAAGAATTAGCAGTAGCAAGGTGTGTTGGTGGGGGAAGCATTATCTGCATTGAGTGGGGAAAGAACTTTTCCAGTGTTTGACTGGGGAGTTAGGGGTGTGGTCTCTGGTGAAGGAGTAATGTAGTTCCTGCTGGTGGTGAAAGACAGAAGGAAAGGGATTAGAGCACAATATAGGAAAATATTCTCTGCATTGGACACAGAGGACACACGTGCCTGGTGTTGTTAGGATTAGCAATAACCGTGGACCAGAAAGCTGAATAGACAGCGCCTTACATAGATCTCTTGTAGTTTCCTGTTTTTCAGGTGAAAATAAATTCCTCTAGCAAGAGCATCTTTGGGATTTTAGGGTCCTTCAGTGGTCACTGAGTTCATTCCTGCAAGAACATTTCTGTCCTTATTGCTTGGATCAACAAGGACTGAATTGCAGCTGAAAATTCATAAACCGTTAACCTGGTGATAATTTTAGGAGGAGAATTTGGATATTTTGATTACAGTATACAAGAAGGTACAGGACTTCATCCCTCTATATGATATTATCTAGAACAATACCACTACTATGTTTTTTCCTCCCCCCAACACAGAAGAAGTTTATCAACATTTTTTACTAAAGAGCATTTTGTATGTTTCATTTTTGTAGACAATGTTACCGAGTTTCCTAAACACTTGCTATAATTGAATTGGTGAGCTGGAAGAAAGAGACATGTCTAAGTTGCTGTGATAAAGATATTAACTGATTTTATTGAATCGGCCCAGCATCTCATATCACATCAGAAGTTAATATGTGAAGTTGGATACATTGATTTGTTACTGTTCTCTTAGGGGCTTGATGCTTCAATCGGAGGCATTATGTAAATGCCAACTATTATTACTGCCTTCTGTATGCATAAATGAAATACCTATAGATTAGCATATCTCTGTCCCTTCACTCCTTCTGAATCCTGTTTTCTTCCACTTTACATCCCTCAAGGCCATCTTTCTTGGACAACAGACTTCTGTTCCTTCTGAGCCTATCATAAGCATTTCTCTCAAATCTGGACCTTAGCGTCCAAAATCTGGGTGCTTAGTATGAACCTCCAAGCTTAATTACCAGCTTGGATCTTATCTCGCTGCCACCAACCAGGAATCCGTGCCTGGTACGGTTTTGAGCCCCCCAACCTTCCCTGGGGAACCCCCAAAACTCAGATGCTTTGAGTCTCCAACCAAGGGAAATAAACCACTTCCCTTCCCCCTCCCGTCTCCTCCCAGACTTCCTCTCTGGGCTTAACCTGAGAATATTGATGCAATCTCTTTACATCACGATATCAACAATACCAGAGAACATGTCTCCTTCTTCACAAAGAGACAACCCTAAATACAAGAGACCAGAGATTGATCCTACTCTTTCACCTCTCTCACCAACTCCCTTGGTGCTGCCGAGCTTACCCTCCGTAGATCTAAACAAAGAGAATTCCCTCCCCTTGTTCCTTTAACCTAACCAAGGGAGAAAACTCAACAAGTCTTACAAGAAAACTTTATATATAAAAAAAAAGGAAAAGACATAAGAATATAAACTCTGATCAAGATGACAAATACAGCAGGCTATTGGCTTATAAGAAAATATGAATAAACAGTCTGTATTCACAAAGATACCAATTGAAACATTCCAGCAAGTTTACACAAGTATACACCCAAAACAACATAAAGCCTCTATTGTTTTTTCTACCTGTACTTACAGTTGGAAACAGAAGATGAAGATGATTAAAAGAACCTTCTTCAAGCTGACCGGAGAAAACAAAAGCTCAGAGTCCAAAAACTCCCTCCCTGACTTTGAAAAAACCAGTTTCCTGATTGGTCCACTGGTCAGGTGTTTGGTTCCCTTTGTTAACCCTTTAGGTAAAAGAAACATTAACCCTTAGCTATCTATTTATGACAGAGCCTTAACAACCCTGCTTCCTGATAAGTTTGATTAAATCAAGGTTGAGTGACACAGTGGACTTCCTTCAGGGTCTTTCTCTGTAGCACGTCTACACTTTACTGAATAACGTAATCAGAGTTAAGGAATAGAAATTTGACTAAGATCTCCTGTTCTGAAATTCAATGCACAATTAAGCATTTTTTGTTTGTTTGCACTGGAATATCTCTATATAGTACAGAGAGTTTCATTCTAGGCATGGGAAGGAAGTAAAAAGTGTTCCTGTGGTTTTTTGACTGTCACTGACAAGCAGCATTTCCTGTAGGGTTTGGGTTTTTTTAATTTTATGTGATGCTTTACATGCGTTCCCTGCTTGTGTTTCTGCAAGTTTTTTTCACTATTCACCTTTGGTTATACATTATTGTTTTCTTGGATGGATCAGATTGTGGTAGTACTCACTGGAACTGGTACTGCTAAGGAACTAGTTAGTATTGGTCATGCTATTTTTATTGACAATGTTGATGAAAATCCTAAACGATTTAGTCCTGAAGAACCCAGATGACAGACAGTGAAAGATAATATTCTGTAGAAGCCTCTGCTTTCTGGGAATTTTAGTCAGTGTCCATGTGTGCAGGTCTGGTTGCCTCATCTCAAAACAGATATATTAGAATTGGAAAAGTTATAGAGAAGGGCAACAAAAAGGATTAGGTGCATGGAACAGCATCTGTTCAAGGAGAAAGTAAAAAACCTGGATGTTCAGCTTAGAAAAGAGATGATTAATAGAGTATATGATAGAGATCTATAAAATCATGAATGATATGTAGAAAGTGAATAGGAAAGTGTTATTTACCCTTCTCATAACATAAGAACTAGAGGTCACCCAATGGAATTAATAAGATGCAGGTTTTAAACAAACGAAAGGAAGTATTTCTTCACACAATGCATAGTCAACCTGTGGAACTCATTGCCATCGGATGTTTTGAAGGCCAAAAGTATAACTAGATTCAAAAAAGAATTAGATAAGTTCCTGGAGGATAGTCCATCAATGGCTATTAACCAAGATGGACAGGGATGCAACCCTATGTACCAGGTGTCCCTAAACCTCCAAATTCCAGAAGCGGGGACTGGATGACAGGGATTAGATCACTCAAAAATGCCCTGTTCTGTTTATACCCTATGAAACATCTGGCACCTACCACTGTTGGAAGACAGGATACTGGGCTAAATAGACCATTGGCCTGACCCAGTATGGTCAGAATGGCTGTTCTTATTAGGCGCTAAAATGAATGTGTTTAACCTTAAACTGTTGTGTATTTGCACTTCATTCAGGTTGCCATCTTATTTGTATTCACCTTTAATGATTAGGAGTTAGATTACTTTTATGTATGGGAGGCTACAGAGAGCCTGTCAACTCTACAGTGAAACATATGTTGTTACTGAAATGGGAAGTCAAATGTCTGTTCAAGAAATCTGGCTCCTGTATGTGGACATTATATTGTAGGTATATCTTCTAAATATGCAACTGAAACTTTTATCACCAGTGAAAAAAAATCCTTATCCCTGTCCTCTTCTCCTTCCCCTTTCCGTCTCCCTTTTTCATTGTATATTATTAACTAACCATGGAGTGGGCAGAATATGGCCCGTTGCCCGCATCTGGCCCATCAAACATTTCTGTCCAGCCTGCCAGGCTCTTTGGCTGCCCCCTTGCGTTCTCAAAGCAGGTTGCCTGCCTACCGTGGCCCCACGCCATTCCCGGAAGCGGACGGCTGCTGCTGGCATGTCTCTGCATGGCCCTGGCAGGGGAGGCAGTTCTGCGCGCTGCCCCCACCCCCAGCACCGCCCTCACAGCTTCTATTGGCCACTTTCCGGCCAATAGGAACTGCAGGTGTGGTGCTTGTGGGCACGGGCAGCTCATGGAGACCCACAGCCCCGCTCCCTCCAAGGGGCCTGCAGAGACATGCCAGCAGCAGCCAGCCATAGCCACTTCCAGGAGCAGCATGGGGCCACGGCAGGCAGGCAGCCTGCTTGAGCCCTGCTGCGCCACTGGCCAAGAACCACCTCTGATAAGTGCTTCCCAGCCAGAGCCTGCACCTCACACCCTCTCCCACATCCCAACCCCCTGCCCCGGTCAGAACCCCCTCCTGCAGCCAAACTCCCTCCAGGACCCTGCACACCAATCCCCAGCCCAGAGTCCCCTCCTGCAACAAACTCCCTCCCAGAGCCCATGCCCCTCACCCTCTCCTGCACCCCAACACTCAGCACCAGCCTGGAGCTCCCTCCTGCACCCAAATCCCCTCCCCGACCCCACATCCCCTCCATTAATATAGTAGAAATGTGGGGTCTACGACGATGTACAAAATTCATGGAGCGGCCCTCTGCAAAAGTTATCGCCCACCCCTGAACTAATCTGACACAAAATTTCCCTTGGAATTATGATGACTGGCTGAGGTTTATGACTCAAGGCTGTCTCTCGGGCCAGCAACTCCTTCCACATAGTCTGCATTTGTTAGTGCTTTGATAGGTTATTTAGAACCATCATAACTGAAGAGTACAGTCTCTCATATATAGATAGATAAGAAACTTCAGGATACATAACTGTATTTAAGGGCTCGGCCTATTGACAAGTTTCTAATTTTACCAGTCACAAGTAAAAGTAGATAATAAAACTTCCACATATTTTAATTGAAATTGACTTAGTATAAAAAATCTTTTAAATACCATTGATTAAAATGGAGATAATAAGTTAATTATGAAGCTATATTTAAAATATGGCATTCAAATCAGTTCTTCAAGTTTAATCATTTAACTATTATTAATTTAAAATTGTTTAAACCAAGTCATTTAGAGTTTGAGAAGTCATGCATTTTCAGAACAGAAATAGAGTGTAGTTTAAACATGTATGGTCAGATCCTCAGCCTTACTGCAGCCCCTTTGTGTCACTCTCATGGTGCAAAGAGGCCATAAACTTGGCTTAACCGGACAACGGAAGATTTCTCTGACGTGGGAAAGTGCAAGTGTTATAAAACAGCAGTGATCACCCTTGCACCTATCCTTGCAGCCCCAGGGTAGCTGATGTGCCTGGACAGCTACTATGGCGTGATCCATTGAGACTATGGAAATCTGGATGCACTTTAGAGCAGCCTTGAAGCTGCTCTAAGTTGCACAAGGGCCAAATGGCTTTCAGGTGGCTGTAAGATCAGTGAGTCACTAAGATAGTATAAAGTCACCTTTACTCTTGGCTCCTGAAGTACTGAATGGAGTTCAGCAGGATTCAAGGATTGGGCTCATTGGCCTAGTTCCCAATGTCCTTATTCAGGTAGAATCCATACAACAGGAGTAAGGTTTTCAGTCTTTTTAGCATGACTTAGTGAACCCAGAGTGATAAGTGATAACCATAGTGGTAAGACATGCTTTATATAAATTAATTTTGTTTTAAGCACAAACAAAAGTGATTGCATTTGAAGTTGTTATGGATATACTCTGTATTTGCTGATAGCTGCAAACAAATGGCATTTTGTTTACTTTTTTAAAAAGTTCTCTTGTGCCTGATACATTGCATATTTTTTGGAGGTAGTTGAGAACAACTTTACTATTTCTAACTATATCTCAGTACTTAATAAAGCTTCATTTACTAATAAAGCAAATTGAGGCCATTCAACTTGTCATTGTAAACTCTTATTTTCAACTGAAGTCATTTCTGGAGTATTTAGCACTAAATATCTGAAGGTTCGGTACATTGACCAGGACAGAATAGTCCATATTCCTCTAGGAATGTTGTCCTGTCAGTGGATGTACCTTGTACAGTTATGTGCATTAGAATAGCATCATTAGTAAATTGATTACTGACATATTTTCTGTCAGGTTACAGCCTGTGACTTTGGTCCTATGCTATGTTTTGTATTCCCTGAATTTCTTTTCTGCCCTCAAACTGAGGGTTGTTTTGACCTCAGACCGTCTTTTCTTTGGCCATGTTTGATAGGCCTTTTTCAAACAATCTGCTGTGTGATGAGCAACACTCTGTCTACCACATCTGTCACCATGGTATCAGAGCACCTTAACAATGCTTAGAAACAAATGAAATATCTCCATATGGAATCAGCTGACAATCTGTACATTGAATTGTTTTAATGAATAAGTGAATTTTAATTTTCTTCAAAGTGATATATCACTGAGCAGGAACAGACACAAAGAGGCAGAAACTACGCATATAATCTTACAGCTAGTTGAGTTATACACAAACTACTCTATGGCATTCCTCACTTCTGGCCAGTAATACTATCGCTCTTTTGATTCTAGGATGTTCTGAAACAGAGGCCATTAATTAAGATGACTTGACAACATGTTTAACATCTGACCAGGAGAAGGCAAGCAAAGTCTCTGTGAGATAGTCATAGACAGAGAAGCAGCGGTTTCTAGAGTTGCAAATCATTATTTTCTCTTTCCACCCCTTGTGCTAAGACCTAGTGAGGTTACAGAATTTCAGATGTCAGTTCTGAACTGGAGTCTTTTATAATATCGTATGATGTGCTGACCTACCCTATATAATAGCCGCTTGCGTTTGTTTATATTGCCTTCCCTTCTAGTAAGTGGATAAAGAAAGGTCTGAATATGATCAAAGTTGATGTTTTTTGGAATACATTAAATGAGATGAAACATGCAGGCTTCATCAGTAGGGCTGATTTCACTTCAAAAGTTATTGATAATTTTTCTAAGTAGATATTTTCTGGTTATCACCTTAAATGTTGCTTGCAAAAGAAGGCTTCTGGACCTTTAAATTACGCCCTGGTCTACACTGGAGGGGGTGAATCGATCTAAGATACTCAACTTCAGCTGCGAGAATAGTGTAGCTGAAGCTGACGTATCTTAGATTGACTTACCTTGCGTCCTCACGGCATGAGGTTGACTGCCGCCGCTCCCCCATTGACTCCGCTTCTGCCTCTCGGCAGTGGTGGAGTTCCGGAGTTGACGGCAGAGCAATTGGGCATTGATTTATCGCATCTACACTAGACACAATAAATCGATCCCTGCTAGATTGATCACTACCCGCTGGTAGCGACTGACCTCCTTGGGGAGAACTGTATGCATCCTGCTCTTTTACCTGCATTCTGCCATATATTTCATGTTATATCAGTCTCGGATGATGACCCAGCGCATGTTTTTCGTTTTAAGAACACTTTCACTGCAAATTTGACAAAATGCAAAGAAGATACCAATGTGAAATTTCTAAAGATAGCTACGGCACTCAACCCAGGGTTTAAGAATCTGAAGTGCCGTCCAAAATCTTAGAGGTATGAGGTGTGGAGCATGCTTTCAGAAGTCTTAAAAGAGCAGCACTATGATGCGGAAACTACAGAGCCCAAACCACTAAGAAAGATAATCAATTTTCTGCTGGAGGCATCTGACTCAGATGATGAAAATGAACATGCATCGGTCCGCACTGCTTTGGATCGTTATCAAGCAGAACCTGTTATCAACATGGACACATGTTCTATAGAATGGTGGTTGAAGCATCAAGGTCATCTGGCATGTAAATATCTTGTGATGCTGGCTACAACCATCTATTTTCACCAATATAACATTTCTTCATTCAAATAAAAGCCAGTTACACTGTTAAAATTTAGTTTTAGCTCGAAGCCATAACAAATTTCTGAAATAATTATAAATGGCATATGATAGATTGTATACTGTTTTAGTATGTAAAGAAATGTAATTTAAAAAAGTTAACCATGTACAGAGGAAAAAAACAGAAAAGAATGCAGATTGCATAGTATAAAGGAGGGGTAGCCAACCTGAGCCTGAGAAGGACCCATAATTTACCAATGTACGTTTCCAAAGAGCCACAGTAACACATCAGCAGCCTCCCCCTTCACCCCAACTCCCAGAGCCTCCTGCCCACTGGCAACCCCACCAATCAGCGCCTCCCCCTCCTTCCCCGCTCCTCCTGATCAGCTGTTTCATCGTGTGCAGGAGGCTCGGGGAAGGGGGAGGAGATGGGCACAGCAGGCTCAGGGAGGGGGCAGGTAGAGGTGGAGTTGGGGCAGGCCCTGTGGGTTGGGCAGTGAGCACCCCCCAGCGCATTGGAAAGTTGGCGCCTGTAGCTCCAGCCCCGGAATCGGTGCCTATACAAGGAGCCGCATATTAATGTCTGAAGAGCTACATGTGGCTCTGGAACTACAGGTTGGCCACCCCTGATGTAGATGTGTGTGAAATAATGCAGATGTAGTTAACATGTGTAGCTAGTAGGTCATACTTTTGCATACAAATAATGGACTTTCTACACGCGCACACACACACACGATATACTTTCTCTCTACACACATACACAGAAAATGTATAACTTTGACACAAAGGGAATAATTCAATGAATAATCAACAAAGTCTGTAAACAAAAAACAATCTTGTATAACAGCTTTCCAAGAAAGGTTAATACTTATATTAGAATAATGAATTTGGGGGCGTACACCAGTGCACAATGCAGTATATACGATTTAGTTATCAACTTTGGTTAGAAATGTACTTAGATTGTCTAGTACTTTTGTGAATGGAGCATTTCCTTTTTCTTCAAAAGTCTTCTAGATGCTAATATAGTTCTCAGATATTATGAAAGAATGTTAAACATTATTTATTTAGATGACTGTAGATGCTACAGTATAAACATGTAACATACACACACCTTTTAGGAATGAAGTATTTGAAGAGAAAAGTAGTACAGAGGTCTAAAAGCAACCATGAGCCTTCCAAACCATTCAGAATTCATTTGGGCAGTTTATAACACAATCTGGTTATGAAGCTTCTCACCAAACTTTAGCTGTAAAATCTTGAATTCAAATAGATAATTTCAAGATGATTACAGTAAGACTATTTGTACTTTTCACAATGAAAATCATAGTAATATTTTATATGTAAATATTCATTTCTAAAGTTCTGCTATTGAATCATTTGAATGATAGCAGCATTTAGTAGTAGTAATTATTTTGTGTAGTAATTATTGAATGTAGATTTAAAATCTAATTGCTATGACATGTATGTGAATAGATCCCAGTGAACTGTTTCCTATGAGCGCGCGCACACACACACACACGCGCACACAGAGTTTATAATCTTTCAGTGAAAATGTTCTTGTTCAAAACTATGTTTAAATAAAAAATGTTGGTTCATTATGGCATGTATTGTAATCTTAAAATAAGAAAAAATTTACTTTATAGTAGCAAGATGAAAAACCTACTAGAAATTATTAAATCAATAAAAGAATAGTAGAATGCAATTCTTGTATGTCTCTCATTATCTTCTATTACTTTGTACTTCGCTTCCAAGGAGACAATCTGTTATCTTCTAAAGGAACTCAACATATGATAGACAAAAGTCAGGAATAATTGAACAATATCAAATGCACAGCTTAGCTGAAATCATGAATCTTTTGAAAGAAATTCACATTTAGAAAATTACAGACCAGGGAAAGGAAGATGGAACAAGAATTCACATCACAAAAATTCTTTTAATAGAAGCACTGTGTGTTTAGAAATATAGTACAACCCTAGATTAATAGCACTTGGTTACCCACAATTCCTTTTTATCCAAATGGAGCCAGGTTGTCAGTGTCTTAATTATCTTGAAAAATCCCTGGATTATCCAGAACTCACTGCGTTCATCAGTGTTGCTATGACTTAGATGTCTGAAGCCGTGTACTGATCACTTTATTCAGTCTTATTCACTGAAACAAGTAATGCCACAAAAGGTTACAAAATTGTGCAAATATGTCCTTTTCAAAACCCCAAGAGATGATGCATAAAATGATATAAATCATATATTGATAGATGAGTCTAACTTTGTGAAACTTATATTCTGAGGAGCTGGAAAAGAGTGAGATTGCTGTAAAAAACAACTGAACAGTGTGTAAGAAATTGTAAATCTAAAGTAGCAACTCCTACCATAACTTATACCTTCAGCCTCTTCCAAGTGTAAGTTAGAACAATTTAGATCCCTGCAGCTTACTTACAGACATATAACTTTCACCCTTTGTATGTCACTTCTGAATTTGACCCCAAACATAAGTTAAATAAGTTACATATAAGGGGTACCTATTAAATGCCTCCCACTAAATACTACAAGACTGTTAGTACTGTGGCTTTGTAATTTCCATCCTCTGAATGCCAGAGCTGTGCGAAGCTTAAATCCTGGGCTGTAAGTACTGTGTTATTGAATCTGAGGACCTTTCTTTTGTAAAATTTTCAAATGGACCTAATAGGATTTAGGCTCCTAAGTCACTCTGCTACTTTTGAAAATGTTATCCCTTGCCTGAGACAAGTTCGATGAGTCTTGGCAGTTCATCAACCTCTGTCATCTGTTGTTGTGCGTTCTTTAAGTCTAACCAAGATTTGGAGATGCATGGGAATGAATTGGCTGGGAATGAATCTGGCCACGATGGAAGTGTTGCTGCTAGTTTTGGGAATTCACATAGAGAAAAGAGAGACTGTGCCTGCACCTTTATCAATGTAGTTCTGAGCCTTGAGGTTTTGTTAAATTCTTCATGGCTTCTTGGTATGTAAATAATGATGGTCCTGTGTTGTGTCTTCTTTTATTAGCAGTCAGCCAGTCATTTTTCCTCTCAGATGCAGACCTTGCCACAGTGACCCATGTCTTTGCCATCTACAGTCTGGATTACAATAATGCACTCTCTTTTATGTGGCCTTTTATGAACCCTTAGGTGCTTCATCTTGTTCAAAACACAGTGGCCTGTCTTCCAATTGAGGAAAGTCAATATGCTTAGCTACATTGTCTGCACTGTCTACCTGTTCATTTCAGGGTGTGGTTTTAGGCTACAAGTCTTACAAGGGCTAGAACGCTGTTGTTTAAGTGGCTACATTCCTTCAGGATAGTTGGGATCTGTTGGGTTGTCTTGCCTCTCAGTGCCTGGAAATCAGTGGCAGAGGTCTCATGGTTAATGCTCCTTTTTCAAACTTACTTTTCATCAGAACCCAAATTTACCAAGCTTCATATCATACACCAAAGCTGCTTTGGTCAGTCATAGAATATCAGGATTGGAAGGGACCTCAGGAGGTCATCTAGTCCAACCCCCTGCTCAAAGCAGGACCAATCCACAACTAAATCATCCCAGCCAGGGCTTTGTCAATCCTGACCTTAAAAACCTCTAAGGAAGGAATTTTTTCGTGATTTTGATAGCATTATTTTCTTTTTGATATCTACTTTTTTTGTTCTTCTCTTGGATTGGATGTCTGTAACTAGGGTGGTTTTATGAACAGTAGGACTGATATATTTAGTTTTGAGCTCAGTATTTTTCTATTAATTGTGCTGCCCTTGCTAACCTTTGTCATGAGCACTTTATCAGATCATAACTAAATCTAGAATAATATCCAGGGCCATCTTCCTCCAATTACCTTGCCAAAGACTTTAAGTTTCAATGTGATACAAGTTATTGTCATTGTTTAGATGCTCTGCCCTAGCCAGGAATATGGTTTACACTCAGTAACTATCAGTTATAAGTGATTTTCATTTATGGTGGGTGAAGCGCTGGTTGACCCAAATCCTGTTAATACAGAAAAATCTTTTTTTAACATACACTAAAAAAATTTGCCTTGGGCATCACATGTTTGTATCCTCTAGCTGCCTGACAGGTTCACAAACAGTGTTAGCTAGCTCTGGAGCTGCATCCTGTGTGTGTAGACTTTACTGAAGACGTGTCTTAAGAAGGGATTTTAATAAGAGAGTGGGGGCATGGCACACTGAGATTGAGAGGAAATAGTATAGGAAAAGATACAAAGCCAGGACTGGAAGAATGAACAAAATGAATGGTAAAGCTGATTCTTTGGTGGAGTGAAAGGGAGGGTGAGTGGATATTAAGTTTGGAACTCTACTTTGGCCCAAAAGCAGGCTTTTCTTGCTGGTTGCTGTGACATTGCTGATAGCCTCCATCCAAACTTTGGCCAGAAGGAAGCTTTTTCCATTTGTGTGTGAAGGCAAAGTCAGGGTAAAAGAGAGAGGGAGAATCCTAAAGTGCAGATGAATTCTGATGGGAGGGAAGAAAGGGAATTCTTCTAGCTTGTTCCCCATCCTAGATGATAGTCTGATCAGAGAAGTCATACAAAAAGTGTTCTTTTTTTTCTTTTTTTTTCAATTTAAGATTGTCCATGATATGGAGGCCCAAATCCACAAGCTGAGAGAAGAGCTTATTCAAGTAAATGCTCAGCGGAAGCAACAGTTGGTAGAGCTTAGCCTTCTGCGGGAAGAAGAAAAGCAGAGGGCTGCGCGGGATCACGAGACTACAGTGAATAAGCTTAAAGCAGAGTCGGAAAAGATGGCCTTAGACCTGAAAAGGGCACATGCTGCAGAGACAGAGATGACATTGGAAAAGGTAAGAAATCCATATGATGGAACTACACAAACCTGGTTAGGTCAGAGCAAATGAGGGACAATGAATCCGAAGTGACACACTCTGTAACAAATAATACAAATCAGTAACAGTTGTAAGATCACTTAAATAAAGGAAACTGCTACAGATCAGTTTATCGAATCATATGGCATTCAAGGCTGGAGGGGCTCAGAGTTTTGAGGTCCTTGAATGAAAGGCTTCTATGATAACAAAATGCAGATTTCATGATGATAATTACTATTGTTTTGACTAGCCTTCTTCCCCAGAAGAGTGCCACACGTTAACAGAAGTAGCAGTAGGATCAAAACACCAATCTAGTAGTTTAAGCAGGGGGAAATGGTAGACCAGAATAACAGCATGATTTGAAATGCAGCTTCAATCCAGGATGAAGTTTATCACTTTTTCTTGATTAGGACGGGGTTGACAAGGGAGATCCTACTTTATTAATCCATGTATTTTGCTCTGTCAAAAACAGTTTAAGGGGGAAAGTTCAGGATACAAGTATCTGGATATAAATTGCCTTCAGTATAAAAGGGAAAGCTTTTGTGTGCTTGTTTTTGTTTTAGTAAGTAAGGACTTAGAGATCAATTTTGTGGAGTGGGGAGGAGGGAAGGTTGGGAAGAGGGGTGTGAAATGATTTAAGTTTGGGGATTCATGTTTTAAAACACACGGGTGTTTTCTCCCACCTTATGTTTAACCAGTTCATTCACAGTATGACTCAGTGTATGTCTGTTTTTGGCTGAATGTTGACTCCTTTTTATGGGCTTCACTTTCACTCAGCAGTGAGTAGGTGTTTTTTATGCAAATCAGCAAGATTTGAAATACTTAAGGACAGGAACACAAAGAAATGAGCTCTGATAGAAGTGTGAAAACCTCACTGTTATGTGATATAGAGATAAAAAAGGGTAAATTATATGTTTTGATACTAATATTTTAGAAAACTGTGTATTCAAAAATCTCTGTACATTTTAAATAATGTCATGCTTATAAAAGATGGTATTTTGAATTTCCTCAATAACATTTTACAAATTCTTTTTAAAATTGCTATGTACGTTTCTCCATTTCCTGTCCTTTAGATGTATTTATGTGATCATTTACCAGTGTTGTCAGCTAACATCATCATCATTTCCCTTAGACTGTTGGCTCATTGGCACGAAAGAACTTTCATATACATATTTCAGCTTTTCTTGTATCCATTTACTCATCTGAGATTGGATCCAACCTTTATGTTCTGGGTGAAATTTAGGCCACGTCTACACTATGGGATAATATCGAATTAGCTAAAATCGGTTTCATAAAATTGATATTATAAAGTCGATTGTGCGCATCCACACTAGGTACGTTAATTCGATGGTGTGCGTCCATGGTCCAAGGCTAGCGTCGATTTCTGGAGCGGTGCACTGTGGGTAGCTGTTCCGTAGCTATCCCATAGTTCCCTCAGTCTCCCCCCTCTCCTTGGAATTCTGGGTTTTAGAGCCCAGGGCCTGATGGGGAAAATCATTTCGTGGGTGGTTCTGGTACAGCTCTCACCCCCCTTTGTGAAGCAGCAGACAACCGTTTCGCGCCTTTTTCCCTGGGTGAACTGAGCAAATGCCATAGCACAGCAAGCATGGACCCTGCTCAGATCAGTAACGCTATCGTGGACGTTGTAAACACCTCGCACATTCTCATGCTGTCTATGGTGAACCATGAACTGCAAAGGCAGGAGAGGAGGTGGCAGTACGGCAGCATGGCGACGAGAGCGATGAGGACATGGACGCTGAATTCTTCCTAACCGCGGGCCCCTGCGTTTTGGAGCTACTGCTGGTAATGGGGCAGGTTCTACCCATTGAACGCCGATTTTGGCACGGGAAACAAGCACAGACTAGTGGACCGCATAGTTTTGCAGGTGTGGGACGATTCGCAGTGGCTGCGAAACTTTCGCATGCGTAAGGGCACTTCTTTGAACTTTGTGACTTGCTTTCCCTGTCCTGAAACGCCATAATACTAAGATGAGAGCAGCCTCACAAGTGGAGAAGCGAGTGCAATAGCCCTCTGGAAGCTTGCAGCGGCAGACAGCTACCGGTCAGTGGGGAATCAATGTGGAGTGGGCAAATCTACTGTGGGGCTGCTGTGATGCAAGTAGCCAAAGCAATCGTTAAGCTGCTGCTACGAAAGGTTGTGACTCTGAGAAACGTGCAGGTCATAGTGGATGGCTTTGCTGCGCAATGGGATTCCCTAACTGTGGGGGGCCATAGATGGAACCCATATCCCTATCTTGGCCCCGGAGCACCAGGGCACCCAGTACATAAACCGCAAAGGGTACTTTTCAATGGTGCTGCAAGCACTGTGGATCACAAGGACGTTTCCAACCATCCACGTGGGATGGCCGGAAGGTTCATGACGCTCGCGTCTTCAAAAGCACAACTCTGTTTAAACGGCTGCAGCAAGGGAATTACTTCCCAGACCAGAAAATAACCGTTGGGATGTTGAGATGCCTGTAGTTATCCTGGGGGACCCAGCCTACCCCTTGATCCCATGGCTCATGAAACCATACACAGGCAGCCTGGACAGTGGTCAGGAGCTGTTTAACTACAGGCTGAGCAAGTTCAGGATGGTAGAATGTGCATTGGCCGTTTACAAGGGCGCTGGCGCACATTACTGACTCGCTCAGACCTCAGCCAAACCAATGTCCCTTTGTTATTGCTGCTTGCTGTGTGCTCACATCTCTGTGAGAGTAAGGGGGAGACTTTATGGTGGGTGGGAGGCTGAGGCAAATCACCTGGCCGCTGATTACCAGCAGCCAGAACACCAGGGCGATTAGAAGAGCACACTAGGAGGCGGTGTGCATCAGAGAAGCCTTGAAAACGAGTTCAGCACGGGCCAGGGTACGGTGTGACTGCTGTGTTTGTCCCTTGATGAACCCTCCCCCTTGATTGACTCATTCCCTGTAAGCAACCCACCCTTCCCCTTTGCTTATAGCTTGTGAAGGAAATAAAGTCAATATGGTTAAAAAATCATGTATTCTTTATTAAAAGTCATTCAGTGTCGTTTAAAATCATGTATTCTTTATAAAAGGCATTCCTGTAAGCAACCCACCCTCCCCTTTGGATGTATTCTTTATTAAAAGTAATTATAAAAGAGGCAGAGAATTATCAAGGTATCCCTGCCGCTGTGGTTTGGAGGAGGATAGGAGGGAAGGAAGGCCATTAAGCACATTTCAACGTAATGACACCCTTTTGGTGTGACTGTCCACAGGGGTGGAGAGGGTCGTGCCAGAAAGCCTTCCCCACATGTTTTCTTACACATAGGGCTGCAGCGGTCACTTCTGTGACCCCGCTGCTCTTCACTGAAGATACAAGCCATGCGTCAGAGGATTGTCAGTTTGATTCACGCAGCAGCTTCATTGCGTTTGCATCTCACTCACCGGCTTGAATCTTCCTGCCTTACACCTCTGATCTCCTGCCGCCACTTCTCATCGAGCGTCTCTCTATCTCTCCGTTCACTGCATCTTTCCTGTACTTTTGCCTATCACTTTGTTCTATACCAACTCAATTCTGTATGAGCTTCTTTTCACTGCGGGTTACTTCCATTTGATTCTGAGAACATTTCATCTCTGCGTTCTCGTTCCTTATCCTCTACCTTATCTGAGCTAGCCTTGGGGATGGGGTTAGGGAGGCCGGACACTGTGGGCCCGCTGCTGGGGAGGGAAAACAGGGGAGAGAGGTATGTAAAAGATAACTTTTTACCACAATTGCTCTACTCTTTTGCAGAGTGATAACACATCCACTTAAGCATGCACATGTGATTTCACATACAAGGTCTCATTTGCATCACGTTTAAATATTGAGTAGCCTGGCTTACTGGTGTTGCAGATCTTCACAGACGCAGGTCAGGCATTCAAATTCGTCTTCCACTGCGGTCCATGGTATAGCAGCTTATGTTTACTTCGTGGCAGCCTTCATATATTACACAGTGCGCTAACGATGCCTTGATTCCTGTAATGAGAACTCAATCCCCCCCTCCTCTTTCCACTCCTTGCCCCCACTGGCATGGCTGCTAAATCCATGTAAGATCACTGGAATCACCGCCTCCTTACTTTCCACCCCCCCAACCCGCATACATCCGCGGGCTGGTTAGCTGGGAAGATTCCTGCTCTCGTCCAAATGTACGCAGAAAAACTCAGCGCTATCACTTCAGTCAATAAGCCTATGAAGGCAATCAATCAAATTAAAACGCTTGTTTTAAACCATGTTTGATATTTACAAAGGTACACACCACATAGGGTCAGCTTCCATGGCTTCACTGTCTGGGCTAGTGTGCTTGGGTGGGAGCTGGTAGGGTAATCTGGTGGTCACATAAAAGCTCCTGGCTGTTGGGAGCTACGAGTGCTGTGTGCTACTAGCACAGCTCTTCGCTCCCGTGCATCTCATTCCCCTGTCCGCAAATCCATCATTTCATTATCTGATTTTTTTTTAAGTAAGATTGTTAGATAATAGCAACACACGACCTCTGGAATCCACGGCCAGGGTGGGGTACTAGTTGCGCAGCTCCCTAAAATTGCATGCAGCTCAGTAATAGAAGCAGCATGTTTTAAGCCCTGACCCAGACCTTTCCGTTTGCTTCTCTGGTTTCTGGTATGACTGTCTGAGCTCCTTAACTTACTACGCACTTGCACTGAGTCCTGCTAGTGGCCTTTTCCTGTCATAGACTTTAGAAATTCTTTCAAATATTTTTTCATTTTCCGTCTTGTCGACAGAGTTCTGTTAGCACTGAATTCCTCTCTCCATATAGCGATCAGTTATCGATGTAACTCTGTGTTCGGTCCATGTCTGGTGCTCTTTTTTCGATTCTCAGGAGATTCTGGTCATGTGGTTACCTGTGGTCTGATGAGTCTCTGCGTGGTCACCTGTGCTGTCAGAGCTCACGCTGGCCAACTGTGGGGAAATTGAGTTCAAAAGTTTTTCGCGGCTGTTCCTTGTTTACCTTGGCCTGTTGCTTCTGAGTTCTGATTGCTGTTCAGAGCGGTCAGTGGTGCACTGTGGGATACCTCCTGGAGGCCAATAACGTCAATTTCCGTCCACACTAACACTATTCCGAAGTAGTAATATCAATTTTAGGGTTACTCCTCTCGTTTTGTAGTAGTACAGAAATCAATTTAAAGAGCCCTTTAAATCGATTTAAAGAGCAGTGTAGTGTGGACGGGTGCAGCGTTAAATCGATTTAACGCTGTTTAAATCGATTTAACGGCGTAGTGTAGACCAGGCCCTAGACTGTTAATGGGAGTGGTTCAATTAGTTTGGTGCTGCAGAGACTAATCACAAGTCTTGTAGATATTCAGTTCACAGTACTGGTGACTGTACTGCCAAATTAAAGCAAAATCTTTAATATCTTTTGTCAGTATGTAGTCATAAGAACCAAGTCAGAAAATAGGATATTGCTAGATATTTTAGTATAGATAGCTGTAACATTGAAGGTTGAGATTTTCAAAAGAGAGAAGCTAGGTGACCAAGTTTCAATGGGATATGAGTGACTAGGTTCCTTAAGCTCCTTTGCACATCCCAGCCTAAATATAGAGCCTGATCCTGAAAACAGTTATGCATGTGAGTAACTTCATTCAGGTCCATTGCAGTCAATCTGACTATTCATATGTTTAAAGTTATTCATGTGCATGTTTGTAGGATTAGGTGTTCAATGCAGATAGAGTAATAACTATGGCTCTGTTCCTTCAAACACTTATGTACATACTTAACTTTTCTACTGTGAGTAATCTCACTGAAATGTCACTTATTTGTAGTAATATTGTTAAGCTTGTTGGTAAGAGTTTGCAAGATCAGAGTCTTATTCTGTATTGAGGTTTGTTTTTTTTCTTGTTTTAAAAATATCACCATTATTGGATTCTTATTTAGTAGGAATAAATTCTTAACTAGCCTGCTGCAGCTTTTAATGGCGTAATCAGCATATCGTTATCTAGAAAAGATCACCAAGACTTTAAAATCTATTTTATAATATTTTCAGTTCCTCAGAAAAGAAAATAATTGTCATCAAAGGACACGTTTAAACATCGTCCTAAACAAAAATGAAAACTACTTGATGTTTAAAATAGGCCATGTCTGTACATAAGCATACAGTTGTTTTAAATATTTTAACATGTATTAGTGTGGTAAATTCCACATTTGATTACAAAATGTTACGACTCAACAAAAAATAAGACTATGCATATACTGTTCGAATGGTCTTTGTGAAATTGACATTTCATTTACCTGCATCAGGTTCTTGGTCCATAATTTTAAACAGCATTCTGAGGATTATATTGGAAATCTGCCATCCTGAAGCCATTAAATGGCTATGATCAACAATTCAGAATCTTTTTTGAATTTAAGGAAAGCTCCACTTGGCATAATTATTTAAAGCCAAGGTCACAGAAAGTATTTAAACCTTTGAAATTCATAATTAAAGGATTAATATTAACTCATGAAGACATTGTCATTTTTGCTTAAAAATGAAATTTGAATCTCAATTATTTTCTTTCTTTGATCTTTTTTTTACATTAATAGTACAGCAAAAGAAAAAAAGTTAACTTCTTTACATTCCTAAATTAAAGTTACAAATAATCCTTAAACACTTCAGAGAAAAATATTCTTAATAGTCTTGAATCACCATTACTGTCAAAAATATTCTTTTTAAACTTTCAGTTGAATTTTTTTCATTTTCCAAATGAAATTATATGAAAACATTTCTAATTTTAATTTACATTAGATGTCATTACATTTTAAGGGAATATGTTTATCATTTAGCCTATTTCTTCATTTCTAATTTATGATTGTGAGATAATGTGCTGAGGGAAAAAATATTATTTTATGAGGAAAAGGAGTTTTACATATTCCTGTGCAAGCAATCATGAGCTACCTTTACTCATTCCTGTCCTATTTCACCTCTTTGTACAGCCCAAGCTCAGGGCTCTGCAAAGAGGCCACCCAGGTCCCAAAGGAGTTTGGAGGAGACCTCCATTTTCAGCTGAAAAATGAAAATGCTAGTGTTTACCAAACTGAAAGGAAATTCAGACACAATTGAAGTCAAGGGAGGGTTTGGGATTGGAGATTTTTTTATATAAAAGAAAAGAAAAACAATTTTAATAATAGCCCACATGCTGCTTCTCTTAAAAAGTAACTTTCCTTCTGAGGTTTTGAATTTTTTAGCAAATCTTGTTACCTTTAAGTTGTTATGAAAGAAATGAAAGGAAAGTTTTGTTTGTTTTTGTTCATGTTTTGTCTTCTAAGGTTTATGTTCTTCTGTTTACTTGATTATATATGGTGCCAGGAACTGCTAGCTGAACCTCAGAAGTTTTCGTGGGTCTGGTCTTGGTTTGGAAAAGATCATATGAACATCAAACTTTCAGAGGCTCATTCCTTTCCCAGGTGAAGGGATTCATTCCCGTGTGGCCTTATATTCTGTGCAATATTGATTTCTCTGTGTGTTGGTTTCAGGGGTTTATGGATTGGCATTCCCCTGATCAGGATCACATTAGGAAAAGTTTTCTAAAATGTCAGTGAAGACCTGAAAGAAGAAAGAGAATTTATAGAGGCATGTCAGTCACATACTTCTGCTTTCTCAATAACACTGATGCAGAATGGGAAAAAAAGTCTAAGAGAATAAGCTTTATTGATAGTGCCCTGCTCATGAGTATGAACAGATGTGATCTCTTGTAATGAAACATGTGGGATTAATTTGATGTTGCTTGCTACCAGCAAGATTTTCATGTAGAAGAGATCTTACTTTCTTATTCTTCAGGCTTCTCTTATGGATGGATGATTAATTGATACTTAAGGTCCATTGAACTTTTTATTGTGAATTGCCAGGCTGGGAATTAATGAAATGTTACTGTTCAAACCAGACATGGCTGGTAAACTTAAACAAACAGGGGATTTTGCCAGTTCCTTTGTATTGATTAAATGGGGGTGATGATGGCACTTTATTAGCATAGAGCAGAGCTAAATACAGATTATATTAGTTTGTAAATGGCAGGCCCTTATATGTAATTCTGATTTTTTGTTTTTTAATGATACTCTTTATAATGAGGTAAACATGTTTTAGTTTGTTGGGGCTGTATATATTTTGGTATTTCTATTATTTAGAGTCACATACTGTCTCATCTTACCTTCTGAGATAAAGAAAATTAATATTTTAATTTCATTATATTTTGGTAGTATTTAATGCATGATTAGAGTATTTAGCCACTGATGCCTATAAGGCTGCTCTGGAATAGTATGTAAGTGAAATTTTAAAAGTGTGAAGCTGACAGTAACTATCTGTTTATAATTATTTCATCTTAAAATTTAGATTAATCAATAGGAAGGATAAAATATTGTGCTTCCTGGAAAAAGTCCTTATCGGGCAGCCAGATGAAACTGTGTAATCCACATTGTAAAGAAAAGAAACAAGTCACCTGTTATGGAACAAAAAAAAAAAAAAAATCCATAATTTTCCACTGACCTTACTCTGTAGCTGGCATTATTTTCATGTAACCCCGCTGTGAGGTGTTTTTCTGAAATGTGAGCTATTAGAGATGTAAATGTTTTGGAACTGGCTTACCATTTCTGTCCCAGACAAATCACAGCTCTGGTTGACATCTCCATGCCTGTTCTCTTTGGGGGAAATTCTGCTCTATGCACTATTGAAAGTACTGAATAGGGTGCTTTCCATCGCCTGGGATTTCCAGAAGGAATTCTGTCTGAACCAGCCAGAATTCCTCTGAATGTGTCTGCTGCAGCAATCCTGAAGAAGGTGCAGCATCCTCCATCTGTGCTCCTGGCTAGTTCTATTGATGACTGTGAAGGAATGGGGGTGATAGCCTGGCTTTTAGTTTGCCCTGCCTTCCCCCTTTCGGGCAAGTGACCACAGTGTGCGAGGAGGGAGCAAGGTGCTCTTTGAGTCTGTAAAACCCCACAACAGTAAGAGGAGAAGGAGTAGCAACTTGTATCCCCTCTGCTTGCGCACACTTGTGGAGTTGCTGGTCAGAATCTGGCCCTTTCTGAGGCTCTTTTGTTATACTTATTCTTGCCTGAAGATGTTCTAAAATATTTTGATTATGTAATTTACTTTTATTCTATTAAATTGGAATGAGATTTTTAATACCTTTTTATGCTCTTGCTAATTTGGGACTTGATCCTGTGCACCCTAACTCATGCAGGTAGTAATATTGAAGACAATGGTGTAAAAATAGATTTACATAAGAACATAAGAATGGCCACAGTGGGTCAGACAAAAGGTCCATCAAGCCCAGTATCCTATCTTCTGACAGTGGCCAATGGCAGGTACCCCAAAGGGAATGAACAGACAGGTTATCATCAAGTGATCCATGCCCTGTCACCCAATCCCAGCTTCTGGCAGACAGAGGCTACAGACACCATTCCTGCCCATCCTGGCTAATAGCCATTGATGGACCTATCCTCTATGAATCTATCTAGCTCCCTTTTGAACCCCGTTATAATATTGGCCTTCACAACACCCTCTGGCAAGGAGTTCCAGAGGTTGACAGTGTGTTGCATGAAAACGCAGGCTTGAGCACTTAGTTATAGGGGCCTTTTCCCCATGAGATTCTAAAAGCCCTGTTCACTGCAGGGATTAAACTGCGGTTGATCATTGCAGAGGTGCACAAGTTAAGGGGAGGACACATGAGCTTCTGCTCTGCTGGTCTTGTCCCCTCCCCTCTGTGTGAGTGGGAGCAGTCATGAGTTCAGTCCCTCACTATCCTGAGAGCATGAGTGTAACCACTGAAAAAGGACCAGGAGGAGGTTCATACTGTTCCTTCCTAAAGGGGGACTGAAGCAGGTGAGCTTCCCAGTAGCTTCTGTTGGGGCAGCTCTAACACAGCCCTTTGCATAATAGGCACAATCTAGCCATATACATAATGGATTACTGAAATGCAGCCACCTCTGGGGTGAAAGGTGGCAGCCATTTATCAGTGCTCAACACCACCATAATAGTTCAGGACAGAAAGTGTTACTGCAGTTAGACTCCGACTAGCCATGTTACACATAAATCGGTCTAAGACATTAGCATGGAGAGTTGAAATTGTTTGTCATGTCCTTGTGTCTTCATTTATTTTCATGACATCCATTGTTACACTCAAACATAACACAACCTGAAAGATTACCAAAATTTCTGTAATCAAAAGTAATAAAAGATTATTTCTGGGAAGTGGACCATTTTAATTGCACTGATTTGATTAAAAAATGAAACAACCCCTCCGCCCAGCAAACACAGTTTTAAGGTACAGATTTTATTTGCTTCCTCTTTAACATATTTTATATGTCAGTTGATTATATTATTATAGTATATGATGACTGTTTTGCATTGTAAGTTACACCCATGTATGAAAGACATTAGACATAGGGTGTTTGAAAAATAAATACATTAGAGATGCTTACTACCGTTGTGTGGGCTGCACTAATGACTAATTTCAACAATAGGGTGACAGATGTTATAGGTTGTATCAACAGCACTTATGGCATAAACACTAGTCAGCCAGGTGTAACATACTATACAAAGCTTGTGTATATTTTCAGGTTTGCCAGAAATTATTAAAAGAAAGAGGAGAGCTGCATTTCTAAGTGCGTGCAGATGTGAATTTTGGCTAACATAGCTGTTTGTAACATTCATCTGTGATATTTTCTTGGCAAAGAAAATGAGTATTCAGAAAGCATGACCCTAACAGACCAGTAGACATGCTAACAATACTCTAAGGAAGCAACCTTGGAACACTGAACCTAACTCATAAAACAGTTATATCTTTGATACATATAAAAATACATACAGTGTGGAGCTGAAGTGTTTTTTTTCCCTGTATTTGAATAATTTCCATCTTGAGCTTTTTGTTGACTGCATTCCTGGAGTCTAATAGACATTTTGGTTCCTTTTATCAAGTGTTTGTTCAGATTTAAGGACTGTCTGTCTATTCTTTCTCACTGCTACTTTCATTCCAGAGAGGAAGTATGTTTCTCTATGTACACACCGGTTTAACACATATGATAGTTAAAATTATAAGATGAAGTTAGGGCCACAAAGAGAAAGAATAGTCCAGTAGTTAAGGTGCTAGCCTGGGACTCTGAAGAAAGTGAAAATCAATGCAACTTAGGCACCTAAGAGCCTAATTCACTTTTGAAAATGGGGGATAGGTGTCTAAGTCACTTAGACCTGGCAATGGTGAGCAGAGCAATGCCTAAATACCTTTTAAAATGTGGGCTTCTGTGTCTCAGTTCTTCATCTGTAAAAAGGGATAAGAGCACATCCCTACCTTGGAGAGTAAATAAACATAGTGAGGCATTCAGATACTACGCTGCTGGGGGCAATTTTGAATACTTAAGTAAATAGATTTCACTGATGACAGATGGTTTGTTATATGTATCTTGAGGATCTGATGAAATATGTATCCTTTTTCACAGTTATTTTTCGTTTACTTGATGGATATCATGAGGTTTAGTCAGGAACATGTATCTTCATTAAAATCAGACATAAATTATCACTTTTCCCTCATGGATGCTTGCTTTACAGTAGTCTTTTAGAAAAGCACAGGGAAACGGAGACATGTTTTGCTTGGTTCTCACGCATAAGCTATACTTTCAATACAATTATGAAACAGTTCGGTTTGTGGAGCTGGGCACATGAGCTGGCAGGTAATTCAGCCAAAGCTGCACAATTCAGTTTTATTGATTTAAATGATGTAACAGTTGCTTGGAATTTTTTTTCTTTTTTATGCTTATAAAGTCCTGTATTTTATAGTTATTACAATCATGAAATATACCTCCAACAGGATTCACTCTATAAACTGTGTTAAGATAAGGCTGTAGGCACATAGTGTTCTGAGTTCATATTATCTTTCAAGAATGGTAGCATTTAAATAAAAGTTAGATACCCAGGAAATTCAGAGGTAAGGTTAAGCTTACGAGAAACACAAACATTTGAACGTATGTAAATTCATCTAAGATACCAAACTTACTTAACTCTGTCCCTAGGGATGGTCATTTCCTAACTTCTCTTTTTGTGTTTTTATAATTCTTTTGTAACATGCTGTTTTTGTAAAAAGGACTTTTTCTAAGAACTTTGAGGTGTACAGTGTGCTGCTTACATTTTGAACAACTTCTGTTCCTGTGCAGTTTTATTTGCAGGTGGAGTTTTAGAAATGTGCACCACAGATAAATGGCTTCATCTCTCTATTTGTTAATTTGTTAGCTCAGTATTTAATGACACTTGGATCATTGGGTTCTCAGGTTCAGTTGTAAAGCCCAGTCCAGTGGGGTACTGAATATTTTCATCATCTTACAGGATTGTCTCCTTTGTATGGAAAGAGAAATCCTTGCCATGGAATATGATTTATCTAATAAGGAATTTGTACATCCGTGTTTTCCTGTGGAGTGTATCTGACCATAAAAAAGGCCATAGTTGGTATAAACATTGTGATTAAAGTATGCCTTTGTGGTCAATGATAAAATGAAACTGTATACAGTAGATAGTGTGCACTGCCTTTCTGATTTCTTCAGGGTATTGCTAATGGGATGGATTTAAGATAGTTTTGGAAATTTAATTGAATTTCCATACTATCAAATGTTTGGGGTTTTTGTACGTTTAAACTTAGATACTCAGGAAATTTAGAATATTTTTAAGCACTAATCTTTTAAGGTAATATGCATTCAAAACAGATATGTAATTTCAACTGTGACAAAGTCCCTCCTCTACCTTGGTGGGTCCTGTGATTACTGGCAGATTTGCTCACCTCAGTGATCTTCCCCACAGTCTGGGTCAGCTTCTCCTTTGTCTGATCAGGAGTTGGGAGGTTTGGGGGGAACCCAGGCTCACCCTCTACTCCAGGTTCCAGCCCAGGGTCCTGTGGATTGCAGCTATCTATAGTGCCTCCTGTAACAGCTGCTACAGCACACTCTGGCTATTCCCATGAGCCTCCTCCAAACACTTCTTTAATCCTCAGCCAAGACCTTCCTCCTGCTGTCTCAATGTGTATCTCTAGCTCCAGCAGCACTCTCTCCTCTAGCTTTCTTCGGCCTTGCTCTCAGTCCTCACACACTTCGTCTCCTCGGCTCGCCCCTTTCGCCTGATTTGGAGTGAGCTCCTTTAACCGTTGCCTGATTCGCTCCTTGATGGCTGCACGTGTTCTAATCAGCCTGTCTGCATTAATTGTGTCTAGGTCCTGATGAACCTAGTGCACCCTGCTCTGCACTCAGGAAGAAAATCTCATGCAGTGAACCATATATGCCCTCTACCAGACTCCTGTACCCCACTGGTCTGGGTCTGTCACACAACCTTAACAAAAGTTTTTGCGTTGGAATTTTCTTTCCTTTTAGTTGCCTTAAGGTCTAATGGAGACAAATTCTGCTCTTGCAGACCCTAGGAGTTCCACAAGAGGGAACCCTGGTCCAGCAGACCACTTCAATGGTTCACTGAAGAGGGAATGCCACCTTGGTTTGCTGGCCATGAAATCTTCTAATGGCCACTGGACTGGTCTCTCCTAAAATTTGCAGGATAGAAAAAAAAATGTATCAGCACAGTAGTTTGGGGTCAGCAGAACCAGATGGAAAAACCCTCCTTCCTCCTGCTGCTATCCCCTAGTCCCAATTGAGCAAGTCCTGGGCAGTGAAAACCCCCAACCCTGCCCCTTTTACTGCATCCTGCTTCCTCCTCTGCTTCTCAGTTGACCTCCCACTGCTCCTGCAAGATATCACAGGAAATGTATGATTCGCTGCCCTACTCCTGCTGCCCTCCTGCTGCTGCTCCCTAATTTGGGGTGAGAAGTTCCTCTATATGCCCCTCCCGTATAGTGCTCAACATCTCAGCATCGACCCTTTCTCCAGACTCCAGTCCTGAGACTCAGGCTTCTGGATACCACAGCTTTCCAGCTCCATCCAAGTTGCTTTCCCCAGAGGACCTTTTCATCCCAGAGGAAGTGACTTTTCCCCTGTGACCGACCTGTGTGAAAACCCCTTCCCTGGTACAGCTCAGACACCTTGCAACCAGAGTCCTCCAGGACTGAACCCCGACTGGACCTCTGGCATCTATCCTATAACTGATGTTCCCCCTTTCAGCCCAGGACTCTGAGATTTTGGGCAGGGCTCTTTCTTGGCCCCATAGTATCATACCCCACTGAGCCAATATTCTGAAGAGGATCTTCTAGACCCCACCAGATTCCCTATATCCAGAAGTTATGCGTATCCATGGGGACCCCTCTCCATCTGCTTATTGGCATCCCTGGGGTCACCTTGGTGAACAATTTTGTAGTGTACCAGCCAGAAAGAGACCACAATACCCATCAGTACTGCATCTCTCATAGACATCTCCTGGCCAACCTGATGATGGTCCTCCAGTACCTTATGCCCCTTCAGCATTGGGAGGCACTGGAGAACAGCAGTATAAGCATTTGCTGTCATCGGTTGCTTTAGCATTAACTTCTTGACTTTCTGCTATAGATTTTTTTTCTCTTTGGTGTTTACTCCTCCCTGTCAAATATTCATGTCATTGGCATCTCTTCCGTAACTTCTTAATGAATCACAATACCTCTCTGTTTTGGTGTGATTCATAATTATTAGGCAAAAATAAAGATGAGATTTTACTCTGGGCAAACTTCAAAGGATCCATAAGCCACTAAAAAATTCCCTAACTTCCTCTCTGAGCCATATTATTATCTGGACACGTCTAAAATCTGCAGTGACTGTGTAAGTCCCACCATGGGCTTTTCCTTTTTAGCATAGTGAGACTATGGTCCTGCAGCCATTAACCTCTGCCAGGCTTGTCTTTGGTTGGCTCTTTCATCTCCTTTGGTAGCCATTGTCTGATATTTTCCAGCAGTCCCTCATCTAGGAATGAGCAATCTAACATGGATTTTTCATCTTCTCCAGCACTCTAGCACAACTTTGAGTCTTCTAAGGAGGAATGCTTGGAGCTGCCTAAGAGCCAGTTCATTGCCGCAATTATGTATGAATAAGAGAATGAACAGGTACATCTTCAGATAATCCCTACATGTCCAGCATTCCTTCTCCATAGATGAATTTAGCCTCCAAGAATAAGGATACTTAGATGCAATTTCTTGGAGGAGAAAAATAGGTGTGCTTTCTAATGAGTGGAGCTCCCCAAATATTTTACCTGAACACCCCTACCCTACCAGTCCCTGTTCTTCAGAGACTGCGTGCTGGACAGGAACTGATTGAGGATGGGGCGCTGTACCTCCACCAGGTGGTGCTAGTATTGGTGCATATGCTGATTTTATCTTGGGGTAACTGCTTTTAACAGCTCTTATTTAGCATAGATCTGCGTCGGCAATATAGTCATAGACTGCTACTGTTAAGTAACCTAGGTATTTTTCTGCTGCTTTTTATCTATCATTGGCATAATTTATATTTACATAGTTCCTTTAAAACCTTTTAGCAAAAAGATTGTTAGAAATGGATATACGTCGTTTGATATTATGTGATAGAACGTGTTAAAGTATTAGTGAAAATAGGGTTTATACCCCTCCTACCTTCCCATTTCTTTTACCATTTGCTCTCAGGGAGGGGCATTTCCAAGAAACCAAATCAGAGCAGTGTGGCTTCGGCAGAGACTAGAGATGGCATCGTCTACAGTGAGTGTAAGATCAGTAGACTTATATAAGGAATTTTATAAATGAAACACTGGTGACCATAATGAAGATGTAGTGTGAATCTCTCTTGATATGAGTAACCAAATTAACCACTCATTGCACTGACACCCTGATTTTCCTCTTGGGCGGCAAAGACATCAGTTGTATAACATGAAGATATATATTCCCTCTCTATACAGTGAAGTATTAAAGTGGTTCTGCATTGTATAGATGCTGTTGCCTGCGTCTGCTCATATGGAATTTAAAGATTCTAGAACTCTTACCAAAAGAATAACGCTATTGTTTTGTTGTTCTGTACCATATAATATCTCTTGAATACATCACTTTTTTTTGTCTGCCTTACTGTTCCTGAGCAATAACTTCCTTGTTTTAGTTGTGTTGCACAATCCATGTATGTTTACTTATATATGGCCTTGGAGCGATTCCAACATACTAGCATAGTGATTCATGAATTAACACATTTATACTACCAAAAGTGAGCATGAAGCTATGGCTTTGATGGGAAAGTGTCTTTCCAAAGTTTAAAAGACCTAGGGAAAAAAAGTTTAATTTAAAAATGAAATTACATCATCCCATAGGAAAGCTATTTGGAAAAGTCTTCAATCTGCACCAAACTTCAAAAATAATATTAGAATAATCTCTCCGTGGTACTTTACTCAAGTGAGACTAAACAACATTTATGGCGCTATCCCAAGGACTTACTGGAGATATTTCAGAGCAGTAGTCTCGTTTGTTCATACATAGTGGGATTGTGCTTTCAATACCTTCTCTTTAAAAAAAAAAAAAAAAAAAATCCTTTTTTGCCCGTACTTCATGCTGCCACATGGATTTAAAACTGGCTGGAGAGCTACTAACAAAGAGTAATGAGATAAATGTCATTGTAATAATGTATATGGAGTTGTCTGCTAGGGTACTGTGCTGATCAGTGTTAGGGCTAGTTTTATTTAACATTGTCATTACTGATGTAGGTAGGAGGACAAACATCACTTTAATTAAATTCACAAATAATACCATAGCACTGAAAATTACATTGATGTTCTGGGACTTAGTTATATCTGTCTGGACAATTGTCAAAAAAGTGCTACTAAATGGAGGAACCATTGACAGTTATAAAGTTTCATTTCCATCGACGTAAAGCATTCACTTGTTTAGGGTAATACAAGGAGGTGTAATTAACAATAATGGGAATGAGCAAATAATATTCTAATTAATTTCAGTGGATGTTTCCTGTGTGTGGCGCGTACAAGGAGAGGCTCTCTTTACTTATTTTTAAAATGCACACACAAGAATTTGTTCAAGAAGTTGACCCGTTAAACCACCCACAGTTATGATATCCATGTGAGAAGAGTTGTGCGAAAAACTAGCATTATGGTGCTAAGTTTTCGGAAGGGTGATTTAAAAAAATTAAAAGGAAGCCAAATAGTACCTAAAAGAAATGAAATAATTAGAACAAGAATGGAACTACTTAAGCTACTATACCGGCATCTCAAGAGACATATCTACCCCTAAGGAAAAAAGGGAGAAGCAAGAAAAAGAACAGTAAGACTAAATGACGAAGTATGAGAGAATATTTAAGCCAAAAAGATACACTTCAAGAAGTCCTGTGCCGGTATGTCTACATTATGGACCTTACGGTGGCACAGCTGTGCCACTACAACTGCACTCCTGTAAGGTCTACCGTGTAGCTGCTCTTTGCTGGCAGGAGAGGCTCTCCTGCTGACACAGCACTGTCTGCACCAGCACTTTTGCCAGTGAAACTAATGTCAATTAGGGGCTTGTTTTTTTACACCCCTGACCAACAAAATTGCACTGACGAAAGTGATAGTGTAGACAAAACCTAAAACTCACTTGCAGAGCAACAAATTATAATTAAGTCTAAGCAAGTGTTAGGGGAATTTAACTTGCACTACCTTATGCTTCACTTCCGAACGTAGCCTTATGACTTTATCATAGGACCTTTCTCTCAACATGTTTAAATATACTCCATCTCATATTACTCAACTTTTTTGGTTTGCGAGGAGAGGGGGTTGTTAACAGGTAGCAACCTGATCTAAAGTTGTTGGTTTGTTAATATTAAGATAATGAAACACATTCTTCCCAGTTCTTTGCATTATCATTACACACTTCCTGTGGTGCCCTTTCTGGAAATCTAGTCTGAAATTTCAAAACTTCATCTTTTACATATATCGATAAGCACTTCAGTTCAGAAAATGTTAGGGCTGATCTCTGAATCTTGACCTTTCTAATCACAAACTACACTGCTGATTTTCAATTAATAATTTCATATTGCAGAATTACTATTTATTCCTACTTTTTCCAGTGTCGTCTTCCTTTCCTACTTAACCAGTATCTCTAATACACTAATTTTACCTGGCATTCCATGACTACTTGGCTTCCTTTAGAGTCTTTTATCAAGGACTTTATCAAAGTCTTTTAAAAGGTCCAAATAAATTATTTCTGTAACTTCTCCTTTATTCACTGTTTTGTTGTCTCCTTCAAAGAAGTCTGAGAGTTTGGAGAGGTGCAGTTTTCATCTACAGAAGCTGTGGTGATTTTGACCCTGTCTTACCATTCTTCTCTATTTATAATTTATAATTTCAGGTAATTTGCCTGGTTTACTGGTTTGTAATTCCCAGGATCACTCTAGTTCTTTTTATAAAGATAAGGACAATGTTGGCTACTCTCCAGTGTAGTAGCTGATTGAGATGCAAGATTACATATTTTTTTTTTAGCAGCTCAACCAGTTCATTCTTAAATTCCTTCAAAATTGTTGAATGACTACCAACTGGTGGTAGTGTAATTTACAGGACCCCATGCTTGTATGGAGCCACATAGATTTCAGTATGTTCATTTGCATGATTTGATCTGATGATAAATTATCATTTAGCTTAAACATCTTTTCTTTTGACATCTCACCATCTGACAATCCCTCATCTTTATTACATGGAATAAATAAGTCTGCGTAGATATCTCCCCAACATCCTCTACGATAAACACACAGGGTAGATGAAGTAATATTGTTTATTGGACCAACGTCTGTTTGTGAAAGAGAGACACTTTCAAGCTTCTTCAGGTCCTTTCAGCAGCAGACATTGGTCCAATAAAATATATTACTTAACCCACCTTGTCTCTCTAATATCCTGGGATCAACATGCCTGCAAGAAAACTGCAATGAACACACAAGTCATTTAGCTTCTCTGCAATCTCTCTGTTCTCCTTGAGTGCTGCCTTTACTCCATAGAGTAATGCAGCAGGCACACTACTCTTTTAGGCTTTCTGCTTTTGATATTTAACAAATGACTCTGCATTTCATTATATGGAATTTGTACAATATGTTCTTGCTTTGTAAATATTCATTTGGATATCTAAATTATTCACTGTGGTTTTCTTTTTAATATAGTTTTCTGTTTAATAGTGCGCACTAATGCAAAGCATCTGTTTGCCCCATACATTCATACTTGTGTAGCATGTGTATGCATGTCTCCACTGTCATTGATATCCTTCATTTCTTCGGAATTAACTTGAGAAATTTTGCAGTTTTTGTTTTTCGAAGTGGGAGGATGGGAAGTGGATGGTTGGGAAATAGGGAGTGGGTAAAATGATGTTATTAGCCCTACATAGTCTTTAATGTGAAAAAACAAAAGTGTTCCAAAATGACTTGCTTGCAGCTGCAGAACATGTCACGGAATAAAAACCACAGTTATTAAACGGGTGAGAAAGAATTATAATTGTTTTGAAGTTCTTATGATCAGCCTGCATGTGCTTCATTGTAATATGATACTAAAGTGCCTCAATTATGATTTGTATATTTTGGTGCCAGAAGGTTTTTTTTTCTTATGCTAAATTATTAAGTTCTCTCAGCTGCTGGGCTGTCATATAGAGATACAGTAAATCACGTTATATTTTGTCATGGATTACACAGAGCAATAAATTTGGGAATAGAGATCAAAGTAGTTTCACAATCACATCTGAGTGTAGGAGGGGTGTTTAACTTGTAGAAAATCTGATTTAGGTGAAACTGTTGCAGTTCTTGTGTGAATTTGAAATGAATTTGGGTGTTTGATTGAAAATGAATGAGGTACAAATCCCCAAAAGAGTTTTCTTTTTAGTATTTAGTTCAGAGGAGTTAATTCTGACCTACAGCTGCAGAATTGAACACAGATAAATAATTCAACATTGAGAATGTTAGTCTCCAAAAGTCTTGTTTGTGTTTTTTAATTGCTTTCATGATTGAGCAATGTATTCCATTCTACTTTTAATTAGGATTTTGCTGGACTTACAGCACCAATGACTAACCATGTGCAATACTTTCTGGCTCATGAAGTTGTGCTATTCTCTTCTGGAAGCTTTTGTTTATCTGAAACTATTAAAAGTAATCCAAGATAATCTCACTAAGGAACACTGGTTACTTCAAATCATGGGCTTGGGGTTTTTTTGGCTCTACTTTCCAACTGTAGGGTTTTTCTATTTATTACATTGTTACATCAACCCCCCCCTTTATAATACTTACATTTCATGGAATAAAAACCCTGTGCTGAATGATGCACACTTATGATTTATTATTTTAATCATTATCTTCTAGTTAAAAGTTGCTTTTATTGCCTCAAAATGTAACTGAAAATGAGTCTGTCATACTCATCTAGCACATACATTCTAATCTTTCTGTACTCTCTCCAATAGCCTTTCACTCGTGTACCACATATTGATAAAGACCAACGGTCAGATCCTTAGCTGATGTAAATTGTTATAGCTTCATTGACATTGTGGCTATGGCAGCTTATCTCAGCTGAGTATGTGTCCCCAAATTCTGACAGATTCTGCCTACTGTAAAACTCATACCAGGTAAGCCTTTAGATGAGCCAATGATCATAGCATATATTTGAATGACTTTACTACCTAGTGTTAACGTGTAATATTTAAGAAAATGACTTGAGCTAGTGACTTTATTCACTCTATAAATGTGTCTGTGATGTAAGTGGATCTGGCAGTGACCCTTATATTTAGGGTTTCTCACACTTTGCAGTAATAAAGATACTTAGAATCTTTTTGGGAAGCTCTAAGAGTATGCACAGATAGCGTGTGTTTATAAAGTCGTAAAGATTAACATAAGGACAAAAGAACGGCCGTATTGGGTCAGACCAGTGGTCCATCCAGCCCAGTATCCTGTCTTTTGACAGTGGCCAGTACCATATGCTTCAAAGGGAATGTGCAGAACAGGGCAACTATTAAATGATCCATCCTCTGTCATCCAGTTACAGCTTCTCCCATATTGAAGATTTAGGGGACACCCAGAACATGCAGTTGCACCCCTAACCATTTTGGCCAATAGCCATTGATGGACCTGTCCTCCGAGAACTTATCTAATTTGTTTTTGAACCCAGTTGTACTTTGGCCTTCACAACATCATCTGAACATAAGAATGGCCATACTGCATCAGACTAAAAGTCCATCCAGCCCAGTATCCTCTCTGCCGACAGTGGCCAATGCCAGGTGCCCCAGAGGGAGTGAACCTAACAGGTAATGATCAAGTGATCTCTCTCCTGCCATCCATTTCCTCCCTCTGACAAACAGAGGCTAAGGACACCATTCCTCACCCATCCTGGCTAATAATATGCCAACAAGTTCACAGGTTGTGACTGTGCTTTGTGTGAAGAAGTACTTACTTATGTTTAGTTTAAACCTGCTGCCTATTAATTTTGTTAGGTGACCCCTGGTTATCGTGCTATGGAAAGGGGAAAATAATACTTCCCTATCCACTTTCTTCACACCATTCATGATTTTATAGACCTTTATCAAATCCCCCCTTATTGTCTCTTTTCTGAGCTGAACAATGCCAATTTTTTTTTACTGTCTCCTCATATAGAAGCTGTCCCTAATCATTCTTGTTGCCGTTCTCTGTTCCTTTTCCAGCTCTAATATATCTTTTTTGAAATGGTGCAGCAGAACTGCATGCATTATTCAAGGAATGGGCATACTGTGGATTTATATAGTGTCATGATTATATTTTCTGTCGTATTATCTATCCCTTTCTTACTGGTTCCTAACATTGTCAGTTTTTTTGATTGTTGCTGTGCATTGAGCAGATGTTTTCAGAGAACTGTCCACAGTGACTCCAAGATCTCTTTCCTGAGAGGTAACGGCTAATTTAGACCCTTTCATTTTGTATGTGCAGTTGGGATTATGTTTTTCCAGTGTTTATTGCTTTTTATTATCAGCACTGAATTTCATCTGCCATTTTGTTGTCCAGTCACCCAGTTTTTGAGATCCCTTTGTAACTCTTCACAGTCAGCTTTGGACTTAACTATCTTGAGTAATTTTATATCATCTGAAGATTTTGCCACTTCCGTGTTCACCTCCTTTTCCAAATCATTTATGAATATGTTGAACAGCACATGTTCCAGTACAGATCCTTGAGGGACTCAAGTGTTTTAATATACTGAATTGCAACCAAAATGGCTTGAGTTGACCAATCCTAGGATCATTTATGTCAAATTGTGCAGTATTGAATTTTGGTATAAAGCATAATGCTGTCAGACTCATAGAAATATTCCAGAAGGTGGAGTTTTTTTAAGTAAATGGGCCCCATTTACATTAGCTCTTTGATGTTAAATTCTTTGTTGCACATCAGAGAACAGTTGCTTCTTCCCTGAAGCAAGTTTTCATTTTCTCTCTTCCCTTCCTCCCTTCCCCCACCTCTTTTTTTTCTTGTTTTAAGTTTGCTTACACTTCTGTCAAGATAATTAGTGAGCATCAACTTGCATGTGACCATTATTTGACTAGTTTTTGAAAAGTGACTAGTTCTTCTTCGAGTGATTGCTCATATCCATTCCAGTAGGTGTACGTGCCGCGCGTGCATGCTCGTCAGAAGACTTTTACCCTAGCAACTCCAGCGGGCCGGCAGGTCGCCCCCTAGAGTGGCGCTACCATGGCGGCTGATATATACCCCTGCTGTCCCACCCGCTCCTCAGTTCCTTCTTACCGCCGTGTCGGTCGTTGGAACTATGGAGCGCGGCATAGCTGTCCTCCACGTCCCTAGCTTCTCCTTATTCGTCGTTTTTCTGGTTCTAATTATAGTTTTAGTTATAGTTAGTGGAGTATAGAATAGTGGTAGTTAATAGTTCTTGTTGTGTATAGGTAGCGGGCTTTGGGCTCTAGCCCTCCCCCGCGCCCGGCGCCGGGCTCATGCCTGGTTCGCCGGGGTTCAAGCCGGGCTCGGCCTGCAAGAAGCCGATGCCCACTAGCGATCCCCCACGATGCCTGCCTGAAGTGCCTTGGGGAATCGCATATCTCTGAGAAGTGCCGAATTTGCAAGGCCTTCAGACCAAGGACCAAGAAGGAGCGAGATCAGCGCCTAAAGATTCTCCTAATGGAAGCGGCGCTTAACCTTTCGTCCTTGGCACCGAGTGCTGCCTTGGCTGTGGCACCGGACCACTCCGGGCCTGGGAAAACGCCGCGGCACCGGCCTTTTCCGGCACCCGGCCCTGGGAAAAGACCGTCAACGTCCTCCACCCTGCCTAAGCAGGCTCGGACGGAGCACCCGGCGCCGACTCCGGCCGCGGCGGCCATGCCAGGGATTTCGTCGAGTCCAGGCCCGGGAGGTCCGTCGAGTCCGGTCCCTCCCAGCTCCCCGCTAAAATCTGGGGTCGAGCTGGTGGTCCCATCTACGCCCGAGACATTCTCCTCGGCCAAGGACCTCATCGCGTTGACGGAGCCTACACTGCCCCAACCCCCAGCACCGCCGGTGTGGGTTCTTCAATCGAAGGGCAAGCCGATGACCATGCGAGCACCGTCCCTGGATTCCCCGAGTCGGCACCGATCACCGTCAAGATCCCGGCACTGCTCCTGGTCCCGAAGGAGGTCTCGCTTAAGATGCCGCTCGCAGTCCCGGCACCACTCTCCGTGGCGGTACCGGTCGTACTTGCGGCGTAGGTCATCTTCACGCCGGTCCCGATACTCCCAGCACCGCTCGGGCTTGAGCCATCGTTACCAGCACCGTGACTCGAGGAGCCGTTCTCGCCGTCGGCGATCCAGATCCAGGTCGACCTCCCGGCACCGGGCCGGTGGCAGGTTCCGGTCTTGATCGCGGCACCGGTATGGCTCATGGCACCAATCTCCGGCACCGAGGAGGTCTCCGCCATCAGGAGTGCTGGATCCGTATCACTCCCGTTCGGCTCCCCTGTGACCGTCTCGCCAGGCATCAGTCTCTTTGCGAGCGGACAGCGCGTACCTAGACGCTGACAGGCCTGCTGCTCTGTTTCCCGAGACCCAGCAGGAGCATGGCCTTCAGCAGTGGGGGTTCTGGACCCCCTGGGCGTACCACCAGGCCTAGGGTCCTCAACAGATCCCTCCATGTTTGTCCGCTTCCGAACACAGGGCTCCGGAGGCCACCTCTTCCCGTCCTCCTCCGTCCCCTACAGAGGTCAGGTCATCTCAGCCTCAGGACCCTGAGCACCCACCAGAGTCGGACACAGTGCTCCAGACAGAGCCGCCGACGGATCCACTCCTGCCAAGTCTCTCCTAGTCATCCTCCCCGGATGAGGCAGTGGCAGGCACTACATCCACCAGTCCCCCTCCACTTGACCTCAGGGCACACCAGGATCTCCTCAGGTGCGTAGCGCAGAACATGAATTTACAGGCTGAGGAGGTCTCCGAGACTGAGGACCCAGTGGCAAGCATACTGTCGGCAGATGTGCCCACTCGTGTCGCCCTTCCCTTCATTCGGACCATTCAAGCCAATGCCACGACCATCTGGCAGTCCCTGGCTTCCGTTCCCCCCGCTGCTCGTGGCGTGGAACGCAAATACATGGTCCCCTCGAAGGGCTACGAATATTTGTATGTTCACCCGCCCCCGTGTTCCCTTGTTGTTCAATCTGTGAACGAGAAGGAGCGCCATGGTCAACAAGCCCCGGCCCCCAAGTCTGAAGAAGCGAGGCACATGGACCTGCTTGGCCGGAAGGTCTATTCTGCAGGCGCCCTGCAGCTGCGGGTGTCCAACCAGCAAGCTCTACTTAGCCGTTACACCTATAACACCTGGGTGGCGGCGGACAAATTTAAAGAGCTGCTCCCGCAGGACGCTTGTCAAGAGTTCTCCGGAATCCTTGACGAGGGAAAGAAGGTCGCAAGAACCTCTCTGCAGGCAGCTTTGGACACTGCAGACTCGGCCACCAGAACTCTGGCCTCCGGCGTTACTATGCGCCGCATCTCTTGGCTACAAGTCTCTGACCTTCCTCCGGAACTCCAGTACACCATCCAGGACCTTCCGTTTGAGGTCCAGGGCCTGTTTTCGGACAAGACTGACCCTCGGCTGCAAAGCCTTAAAGACAATAGGGTCATTATGCATCCCTTGGGGATGCATACACCGGTCACCCAATGCAGACCCTTCAGGCCTCAGCAACAGCACAGGCCTTACCCCTAGCCCAGGCAAAGACAAGACTTCGCCAGGCGGCGGACTAGGAATGGCCGGCGTAGGCAATCGGGCAATCAGGGAGGACAAAACCAAGGTTCCTCCAAGCCTTCCTCCGGCCCGAAGCCCTCATTTTGAAGGTGCGCCCGAGGGCGCTATACCAGTTCCTCCTACAGATCCATCTCCTCCTTTCTCCAACCGTCTTTCGTTCTTCCTCTCGGCGTGGTCCCAGCTTACTTTGGACCACTGGGTCCTCCTCACGCTGCGGCTTGGATACCATCTACAGTTTGTTTCATACCCACCCTCCCGCCCCCGACCCTCGTCCCTCTTCAGGGACCCCTCTCACGAGCAACTCCTCCTCCAGGAGGTGCGAACGCTCCTCGGCAAAGGGGTCATAGAGGAGGTTCCAGAGAGCGAGAAGGGCAAGGGGTTCTATTCCCGTTATTTTCTGATTCCCAAGGCCAAGGGAGGCCTTAGGCCTATCCTCGACCTGCGAGAGCTCAACAGATACCTGGTGAAGTTGAAGTTCCGAATGGTATCCTTGGGGACCATTATCCTATCCCTGGATCCCAGAGACTGGTACGCCGTCCTCGACATGCAGGATGCTTACTTCCATATAGCCATCTTCCCGCCCCACCGGAGGTTCCTTCGATTCGTTGTCAGCGGCCGTCACTATCAATTTGCGGTCCTCCCGTTCGGCCTCTCTATGGCCCCGAGAGTGTTTACCAAGTGCATGGCTGTAGTCGTCACCTACCTTCGCCCATACCTCGACGACTGGCTGATCCGGGGACTCTCAGAGGAGCGAGTCCTCGCTCACGTCCACATGGTCAGGAGACTCTTCATAAGCCTAGGCCTGATGCTCAATGCCGAGAAGTCAACTGTAACCCCCACTCAGAGGATAGAGACAGTCCAACACATAGTGGCAGGATATATAAAAAATCCTCAGAGACAGTCCAACACATAGTGGCAGGATATATAAAAAAATTCCCCTCTCACCCCTATGGGTAGTATGTGTCTTCCTCAACCTCGGGTCCTCTACCAGAGGCCTGGGAGTTTGAGGGTTCTGCGCAGTATCTTAGCTGTTCCTAGCACTGCACTCTTCTG